>NC_135558.1:17740770-17933270 GCF_964340395.1 Glandiceps talaboti | reverse complement strand
CGATTATAGGATCATGTTGTTGTTTTCTAATCATATAGTTGGGATTTTATTTCATAGTAAATCGTAAGGTTTATTTTGTATTTAATGCAAATTTCGTATTTTTGTACAAAATTAAATTAAAATCACGAGACCTGAAACGAAAACAACGTCTGGCTCGATCAAAAATCTTACTAACCTTGCTACATTTTATCGACAAAGAAATTACCAACAGTGCTATGTCTTATCATCCGGCTCAACAAAACTCTTACTATTAAACAGAGATATTTTTGAGTCAGATGATAAAATGTAGCACTGTTAGTAAGATTGTTGTTGAGCCAGACGAAAAAATGCATTAATGTTGGTAAGATTTTGTTGAGCCAGACGATAAAATGTAACAATGTTGGTAAGATTTTGTTGAGACAGACGACAAAATGTAGCAATGTTGGTAAGATTTTGTTGAGCCAGACGATAAAATGTAGCAATGTTGGTAAGATTTTGTTGAGCCAGACGATAAAATGTAGCAATGTTGGTAAGATATTGTTGAGTTAGAGGATAAAATGTAGCAATGTTGGTAAGATTTTGTTGAGCCAGACGATAAAATGTAGCAATGTTGGTAAGAGTTTGTTGAGCCAGATGATAAAATGTAGCAATTTTGGTAAGATTTTGTTGAGTTAGAGGATAAAATGTAGCAGTGTTAGTAAGTTTTTTGTCAATAAAATGTATTTTTATTTTGATGATGCTTTTTGTCGAGCCAGACGTTGTGTTGTTCCAATTTTCATGCGTTTCATTGTAACTGCTATTTAGACTTAAACATGGCCTGAAGAGCTAGAGTAAACGTTTTTCATCAACTGAATGATAGTTAGACCAAAACGCGTCAAAGATAACCATAATTTCATTAATACATCATTTGAATTATAATTTGGATGCTAAGTATAAAGTTGTTGTTTGATTGTAATTTTCTGTTCTACAGCCTACACCTCAGCCTAAAACTGATATAAATGTAACAGTTACTAACCAAGCTGTTCCTATTGTCGAGATATCCGGCAGACCATCATACACCTTGGTCTTGGTTACCATAGCGTTCTTTGTAGCTGGAGTCGTTGTGGCGATAATAGTTACAGTGCCGACAATTCTCTGTAAGTTGTTTACAATGTACTTAGCATATTTACTGCCAGCGAGGCCAAGAAATCCCTTGGCAATTTCTGTAAAGTGGTGTGATGACGCGAATTTACAAAAAATCATTTTTTTTTAATTCTCAACAAACCTGTCACTCAATTTACTAATTATGGCAGTTACTGAGCAAATGTGTATGTTGGGCAGATGTCATTTGGTTGTTCATGATTGGCTCTGCCGTTCTCTTCACTGAAGCATGGCGCTCCATGACTGAAGTAGGGAGGGTTATTTTTGTGTTTCTGGATCTGCAGACTACATGGGCACGGGGGTATTTAAGTTTAGCGCGCGCTGACCAGAAACTTTTTTTGCCTAAGAAATACAAGCCGAGTTTCTAAGAATTTAAGGTGAAAATACTCGCCTAATGACATTAAACTATGCCTATGCACAATGCTTCTATATATAACGTTACAATTGTTATCTGTCTGACATTGTTAGAATAGTTGAATGCATGGTAAGGATTTTCACAACAATTTTATTTGACATGATTCACTGTCGATCAATGGACGTGATCATCGAAATGATTGGTTGCCTTTCTCTATCTTTACTTTAGTAACATCCGGGGACGACGAGAATCCGGGTATTTCTTGTACGTATGACATCATCTATAGTGAGGTGTATAGTTACATCAACTATTCAAATTCTGACGACGTGACGACATATGAAAACGATATTTGTAAAGAATGGAGTATTATTGTGGATAGGGATGAGGTTGGTGAAATTATTATGGTCTGTCAACTCAATCAAAGTGTTATGAGTTGGTAAGAAATAAAGACGTGAAATTAGCTTAGTTAGCTTGGGGGATTTAGTTTGTGTTGTTTTCAAATTGAGTTTTGCACTTTCACAGTTTTAGGTTGTGCTATATCAAATTAAATTTAAACAAGTCATTGAGAATGACATAATCCCCGCTATGATTGGGTTTTAAGGAACTGGCAGTTTATGTTGTCATTTTCAAACCTGGTTAATGTTGTTTGGCCTCATATGGTTGTTTTTGATATCACTACACTGTTCAAGCAATTCTGAGTTTATGGCTTTGGACATGAAAACTGCGCCAACAAAATGGCTGCCCGGCAGCCATATCTGATTGTATCAAGACGAAAATGGATATGCACATGTATGTCACAGAACACTGTCCTAATACCAACTTTGAATGAGATCTGTTCAACCATGTCTGAGTTATGGCTTTGGACATGGAAATTTCGCAAACAAAATGGCTGCCAGGCAGTCATATTGGATTGTATCACGACGAAATTGGATATGCACATGTATGTCATAGAACGCTGTGCTAATACCAACTTTGAATGAGATCTGTTCAAGCATGTCTGGGTTATGGCTTTAGACATGGAAAATTATCAAACAAAATGGCTGCCAGGCAACCATATCGGATTGTATCATGACGAAAATGTATGTGCACATGTATGTCATAGAACACTGTGCTAATACCAACTTTGAATGAGATCTGTTCAAGCATGTCTGAGTTATGGCTTTGGACATGGAATATTCACAAACAAAATGGCTGCCAGGCAGCCATATTGGATCGTATCACGACAACAATGAATATGCACATGTATGTCATATAACACTGTCCTAATAGCGACTTTGAATGAGATCTGTTCACGCATGTCTGAGTTATGGCTTTGGACAGGGAAAATTCGCAAACAAAATGGCTGCTAGGTGGCCATATTGGATTGTATCATAAAACAAATTGACGTGCATATGTATGCCATAGTATGTTGCCCCTGTACCAAGTTTGAAAAAAAATCGGTCCAGACATCTCCAAGAAACGGCTGCGGACGGATGGACGCATGGACAGATGGAACCCAATCCATAAGTCCCCATCCAGACTTCGTCCGGCGGGGACTAATAAGCTTTGATGTAAATTTAGTAAGTTTTTAGGTTGTATTTTGGCTTGTCATTAAAGGGCCACCATACATGGAAGTTTGCAGTGTAAGTTAGACAGAAAGACGTAGCAAAGAGGCGGACATAGAGACATACAGACATAGACAGAGAAACAGTTACATGCATACACACAGAGCGACACACAGAGATGGGCAGACAGAGATTGACAGAAAGAAAGAAAGAAAATTTTAAGACACATGAAGCGACAGAGGCAGACTCATGGAGACAGGGTGACAGAGAAATAGGCAAGCAGGCAGGCAGACAGACAGACAGACAGACAGACAGACAGACAGAGATTGTGCTTATAACATCATCTTCCCCAACATTGTAAAAAGAACTAATGGTAGGTAAAGAAACTATAATGAAATTCAACTTACCCATGGCCATGCATTGATTTCTAAGTTACAGAAGTAAAAACAATATCTAATTCGCTGTCTTCTTTCGTAATTTGTAGATAATCGTCATCGAAGTACTGGAAGTAGGATTGACAACGGATGTCTATGAGAACAGTGTGTTAAACATATACACAAACGGTACACAGGATGAATTCATCAGTATTGACAGTGGCACTTCTTTACCAGCTGTATTTGTCAGTGAAGGCAATACTGTCTTTCTAACTTTTACGTCAGGTTCTGTTCTCAAAGAGGCAGTCCTGTCCGTTAAATTTCAAACAGGTTTGGTTTTGTTTTGTTATCTTTATGAAGATATTATGGAGAAAGGTGTTCGTCTTCGATTTTGTAATGAGACAACTAAATAGACAGACAGCCTGCAGGCCGAAGCAGATAGACTGGAAGAGAGAGAGAGAGAGAGAGAGAGAGAGAGAGAGAGAGAGAGAGAGAGAGAGAGAGAGAGAGAGAGAGAGAGAGAGAGAGAGAGAGAGAGAGAGACAGACAGACAGACAGACAGACAGACAGACAGACAGACAGACAGACAGACAGACAGACAGACAGACAGACAGACAGACAGACAGAGGGGGAGAGAGAAGGGATGGAGGGAGGTTGAGGAAGGGAGGGAGGGAGAGAGAGTAAGGCAAAGAGATAGCGGCACACAGACGGACACAAGCACACACAAATACAAATACATCAAACAGACAGACAGAGACAGACAGACGGGAAGTAGATAGGTGGGTAGGTAGGTAGGTAGGTAGGTATAGTCAGTCAGTCACTCGTGAGTGAGTGAATGAGTGAGTGAGTGAGTGAGTGAGTGAGTGAGTGAGTGAGTAGTAAGTAAGTAAGTAAGTAAGTAAGTAAGTAAGCAAGTAAGTAAGTAAGTAAGTAAGTTAAGATGGAAAACATGCTGAAGTAGACAGCTTCTCAGTAAGTGAATAATCACTAAATTTTTGTCATTATCTCAGTGCCATACAACAGCTTCAAATGTATCAATGACCACACATTATCACAGTCGTCTGGTTCTTTCTGGAGCCCCAATAGACTAGCGGATGGCACCATTGTTGGAGTTTATGGGAGCGATTTGATTTGTGAATTCAGAATATCAAACACGCAGGATCTTGTAAGTTCAGTTACTGACAGATCTAGAACTTGTAGTCGATATTTTACAAACCATACGATGTGTGATAGTTTATACCATGTTGCAACATTTCGTGTGGCGTGGCCTCAATAACATAAACCTCATTTACATAAACCCTATTTACATATACTTCAATATAAGGCAGGTGATAACAATGATATTATAAACATATAGATGAAAATTGTAACGAATGCTACAATTGATTCTTTGTTTGACCTAATGTTGTTATTTTTAACAAAAAAACACGTTTTTATAGCACAACTGAACAGCAGAGTTCAGTTGTGCTATGGATATAGTAGAATGTCTGTCTGTGTGAACTCTTTGTGAACCTAAAAGTCAAAAACCGCTTGGCCAATCGCTTACTATGGGTGTACAGTTGAGATATTGTTCAATCCAAACAATCGCCCGCCAGATATGTGATTTTTGGTAAGAAAAAAATAACTAAAAAATTACTTGGCAAATTTGGCTGAAGTTTGGCTAGGAGGTTTCTAGACATATTCATGACATGATGCGCATCAGTGGTATGCAAATTAGGTCTGAAAAGTATTTTTTTGTCAAAAACTTCTCTCTCAAAAACTATCCAAAGGATAGGGATATCGTAGAAATGTTATTCCACAGATTTTACTTATAACCCATTTACACAATTTACCCTAGAAACCATATGACCATGCTCTTAGCAACATCCATATGCCAGTATATTTTGCGAAGATAAGATTATTGGGTAAACAAGTGGTGTACATTTCACAGATAACAACAGGGATGGGTAGGCATTTGGATAAACATCCAGAAGATGTTTACGTGTATGCCTAGCAACAAGAACACGCCCACAGCAACAGCAAAATGGTGATATCAATAGGGATGGTTGGGAAAGAGGATAAACTTTCACAAAACTGACATATAGTCACCAAGTCCAGTCAATTGATTGTGTATACTGTATAGGTAACAACAGGGCTGGATCAGCATGTAGATAAACTCTCAGTTGTGCTACAACGCCATTGGCGTTATTTGATTATGATATCAGTTACTCTAGATCTATCAGTTCAAAAGCCATACATTTCATTAATTGTAGATCACAGAGATAACATTTAGTTCCTTTGATCTGGAAACTTCATCAGACTGTAGTATAAACGAAGATTATGTTGCTATCTACAAAACCTCGAAAATAACTCCAGATGAGACGCTAGTCGTGTACTTCTGTGAGTCAAGTCCACCTCAACATTCGATAGTATTGAATGCAGAAGTTGTTAATATCAAGTTTAGAAGTGACCCTGACGAGTTTGCTGGCTATGGGTTTGTTGCAAACTTCAGAACATATGTTACAGGTTAGTAATTATTGAAACAGCATTAGCAATATTTTTATATTAATGTGTTTATTTCATTCCGTGTTCCATATATTGTGACATGATGTATGTAACCATCTGGCAGGTATACGTACAAACTACAATATACACAAGTCTACTGAATATATGTTTTGATATTGTAAGTGTTAGCACATATAATGTGAATGTATGAAAATGTATGATTTCACATTGTACACATGCATAACTTGACTTAGTAAACATACATAATTTGACTTTGTTAACATGCATAATTAGACTTTGTTAATATGCAAATGTTGAACTTTGTAAACATGCATAATTTGACTTTGTTAAAATACATTATTTGACTTACATACTTTGGCTTTGTAATCGTGCATAATTTGACTTTGTTAACATGCATAATTTGATTTTAAATTTGCATAATTTGAATTCGTTAACATGGCTGTATGCATAAGTTGTTAGTTCTCCTGTATGCAGTTATACGAGTAAGATAGCTGTAATAAATATGAATACAGGTTTTTTGAACTGTGCTATTCGATATCATAATAGACTCGATTTTATCCCGAGATTTGATCAGGGCTTGGCAGCAACTATCTTGACCTCAAACGTTCATCCAATAACCCAGGTGAGCACGCATCTATATTGTGACTACATATACGACTAAACACTAACACCGTGGTCTGTTTTCCAAGTAGCTAGTGGAACTTACTAAACCTTTTGTTTAATTCAATTATTAGGGACATCTTCTGGTTGTGGAGGCGATAGGTTCTTGGTAGTAAAGCAGACAAGTGACTCAATCAAGTACTCTGACTCAGACTCTAACCCAGTGTACTGTAATTGGACTATCGTAACTCAGTATGACATGGTAAATCAGATGTGTGTTCAAGCATAGACAATAGTCGATTGTCCGGTTCCAAGATGCATTGCGTGATAGGACGTCGCTTATGTTGTTACATTTTGTCCTCTTCTGTCTTTATTATGTTTGAAATAACATTTTCATCAGGAAATGATGGAAAGACATGTTGACGTCTTCGATTATGAGTGATTTTACAGAACAAAGAATAAACGTCTGACAGTGATTTGATATGGTGCAAAATAAAATGGTGCTCACCTCTTGTTAGGTGGCGACTTTAATGTGGCGGATATCAACTGGGGGAGTGCAAGCAATAGTCGACAGTGTCAGTAACTGCAAAAAAATCAGCGAGAATAAGTGGTGAAAGATTACTTCATTGACTCACCAGATTGCAGAGGAACCAAATTCACAAAAAATATACTAAAGTTATTTTTCACAGGCAATCCATCACTTATCAATTACTAAATCAATAAGTGTACATGTACAGTCATTCCTGGCATATCAGCCCATGAAGCAGTTTAATAAAATCAAGTCTTCGCCCAATGAAAGTGAGGAAACCACCGAGGAGAATATTTCACATAAAGAAGCCAATTACGAGAACTTAACAGTTTTCAACACTTTAAGAATAATACCCAAAATATGTCAATTGATTAAATCTGGTCTAAATTTAAGAACAAGTTACATTCACTAATGAACACTTTCGTTCAAACCAAACTTGTCTTAGGCAACAAAATCAGGAGACCATGATTCGATCACTCTGTCCAATCAAATTTTCAAACTGTACTTTAGTGCCTGGCCGAGTGTTTGTTCGGTGTGATAATCACCCAGTAGATAAGAGGTAAGGCAAATTGCCGTCGTAACTAATGCCCCTGGTAATTATTAGGTTAGGGGTGTTTTAATTTAGATAAGAGGAGAAGAATGGACAAGATGTCTTTATTTAGTCAATAAAGAAAGAATTGCATACAGCCGAAAGAGGGAAAAGTAGCCAGGGAAAGAAGGAAAAATAGTTTTATATCACCACAAAAATCAATTGATCAATATCACACACAAAATAAGTTTTATTTGACAACAAAATCAATCAATCAATCAATCAATCAATCAGCTACATGTTCGCTGCACCCAGTGATTTAACGAATGATGCTCGTTGTTATCTTTCATTACTAATATCCATATCGTTTTATTTTTCAGAAAATAGAGTTGTCAAATTTGTTGTTTAATCTCGGCTGTTCTGAGGACTCTTTAACTATATATGATGGTATAGATGAGAATGCACCCATACTGAATAGCTACTGTGGATTTAGCGATGGGCTCTCCATTACTTCTACTATGAACGTAATGCATATTGGTTTTAAGGCAGATGGGGACATTGCAACGTACGAGTTCTCTGCAGACTATAATAAAGTGTAATGTGTTTTTTCTGATATCAACGCTTACCACAGTGATTTTCAGTGTTATCTTAGCCACTGACGATCGTTGATAATAACTTAATGAGATAAAAATACAGTCCTATAAAGTTATAAATAGCTGACATTTCAGGAGTAACCATTCTATGAGCTAAAGCTTTACACTGCTGAAAATAATGTAATGATTAGAATGGAATAAAGAAGAAAAGAATGACATCGCATGACAATGATAACCTGACAATCTGTGTATTATTGAATGCCATGAGGATGGCACTAGAATGGCAAAGAAAGTCGACCGGTACTTTTTAGCATGACCGTGCTGTGTGTGTGTGTGTGTGCGCGTGCGTGCGTGCATGTCTGTGTGTGTGTGTGTGTCTGTCTGTCTGTCTGTCTGTCTGTCTGTCTGTCTCTGTCTGTCTGTGTCTGTGTCTGTGTCTGTGTCAATGGCTGTGTCTGTGGCTGTGTCTGTGTCTGTGTAATGAATTGAAAAAAATGTAAATGTGCTGACCAACTGCCTTAGTCTTTGATAGAGATGTTACTTTGTAAAGGGAGTGTATCAAGTGAACCATTATTCAAAGCAATGATCAATATGACAGATACCGGGTATGTAAATTGGTTGAAATTTTAGTACAGTCAGTTATGCTACAATGCCATTTATGGTATTTTTATCTTCCATAAGGGAGGGTTATGCATTGATGTCTGTCTGTCTGTCTGTCTGTCTGTCTGTCTGTCTGTCTGTCTGTCTCTCTGTCTGTCTGTCTGTCTGTGTATGTATGTATGCATGCATGCATGCATGCATGTATGTATGCATATATATATGTATGTATATGTATGTAATGTATGTATGAATGTATGTATGTATGTATGTATGTATGTACATTGTATGTATGTATGTATGTATGTATGTATGTATGTATGTATGTATGTATGTATGTCCGTGTGTCTGTCTGTCATCGTTTTCCCAAAACTGACTGGCTTAACATAAACGAAATTTCATCTTATTCATATATTCTTTAGGGTAATGACAAGAACTGACTAGGCTTTGGTAAACATGCCATGAATATTAATTATGAGTTTGTTGATAGATTTTAACGTTAGTGAGTAATTTGCATAAGTAATGACTTTCATGTTGAACTTCTGATAATGCGCATGGAAACTAATAGAAAGGCTTGCAGTTTTTACGAAAACAATTCATTTTACATCTCATTCTTCACCTGTTCATTGTGTATATACCCTGATATCGACGGTGATGTTTACCGTGTAAAATAAAGCTGGGACAAAACTACTCTCCAGAAAAAATATGAAAGAATGTTGACTTCAGTTATTGCAGCAGGCAAATGGCTATTGTATACACTAGTAGGAGTACGGGTAGTTTATTCATTATTGTGACTTGCAACTCAAGGAGTAGACTATCAACAGTCGTCTTGACTTTTTTGTAATTTATCTTTAATATTTTGTTTTACTGCTGAACTTAATATAATTAATAGGTGGTGTGCGTTGGACGATGAAGTCGGATTATATATATGTGTGTTCAAATCCTCAGTGAGTAGCGCGCGTTCAGTATCATGTATATCCAACAGAGAATGTGCATTGTACATGCTGATTATTATATCGCATGTTCTAGGTTATGTATGTGTACACAATTAGTATTTAATACATAAGTATTTCGGGTTTTTTAAAGAAATGTGACAAAATATGATTCGCGTCTGAATACAAACTACTCAATGTGTTGCCAAGCCCAATGGACTTACATCACCAATAAATACAGTACACATTATAGTTACTGTAGGTTGAGATCACAAAATATAAAGAAATACATGTAGAAAATGACTTTTCTATGAAAAGTAAGATATATTTCCGACAAAAATGCATGGCTGTTTATATAGGTAGTAACTTCATATCCCATTTTAAGGGTATAACGACCCAGTTCTGATTGGAATAAAATTTACCAGGTGTAAAACTGTAAATAAAGACGTAATGGTTAGACTATAAGAAAAGGATGATCCGAGATAATCTTGTCCACTGATAAGATATTGCAAATGCGAGAACCTGGTATTGAGTATTGGGTCTTTAACTATGATATTACAGTGTACTTGTTTGGTTTATCAAAAATCAATTAATTTTTGTATAACAGACCAAGATCTTGTACCAGCCATATATACATGTACAGTACATGTACTATATTTCAAATGATTCAACTGATGATTTTTTCAAAACCTCAAATAGTTTTCTGGCTTTTACATGAGCACTCATCTATATTTTTATCCTGCCTCTTTTATATGAAGGAATGTCTACAATTTATCAACGCCAGGACATGTGCTTTTTTTTTTTATCTCACATGTTTTTAATGGTCACATTTCTATTTTACTCGGCTATAATCTTATACATTGTGCACGTCAGAGGTACAGCTTGGTAGGCACAAACAGACTTTGATATGCATGGGTGGACGTACATAAGCCATTCCCATCGCCCTCACCTGACAGTACCCATTGAGACTGAAAAAAAATCAGTAATCACACTATAGCATACTGTTTAAAACTCTTTTGCATCCTGTAGTTCGAAATCCATATGTGCCATTATAAAAGATATGACATTTAATTTACCGTAAAATTCATAAATGAAGCCTTGCGTTCTAACCCTGTAACTGACTATAATCATATGGATGTGGAAACTATATGTCAACATCGTCGCGGATGAGTTACTAGGCAACATGTGATGTGAAACCATTGCGTGTTTGGATTACTATAACACTTTTTGCCATGTCATAGAATTGTGTTAATTTAGTAAGTAACAGCTGTCAATCTGTGTTTAAGTCCCCTTGTCCAATTCAGGCCATAAAAATGTCGGGATGCAATGGTATAATATGCAGTAATGTATACGTAACGTTTTGTTATGTTTTGGGTGTGTAGTTATTTGCTATATATAGTAGTTTAATAGTGGAGACTTTTCAGCTGCAATCTATGAAGACTTGTTGACTGGGAGAAAAACATTATAATGTATTAAAAATGGATATTTACACGACATTACTTTGTTCACCAAATATTTGTCATCTTTTTGTTTCGTTTGTTATCATTTTGTTACATTTTTTGAAAGTATAAGAATATATTTTATCTAAATAGGAAAAATATCCATGACTACCCATGGTTTTAAAAGTAAATCACTCCCTTTCTTCCCTTCCCTTCTCTTCCTTCCCTTCCCTTCCCTTCCTTTCCCATTCCTTCCCTTCCCTTTCCTTCCTTCCCATCCAATCCATTCCCCCTCCTTCCCTTCCCTTTCTTCCCTCCAATCCCATCCATTCCCTCTCCTACCCGTCCCTTCCCTTCCACACATAGTAATTTCAGAAACACAAACTTGAAGAAACCATATTCACAGTGAATGACAAGTATTTTATTTTCATTTTGACATCACTAAATCTATTAAAATTACCATTTTTAAAGCTTTGATCAGTGTGTAAGCTCAACAAACAGTTGTCTAGCTGTTAGACATTGGGGCAATTCTGCTAACTTCAAAAGAGATCATAGGTTGCATAGCGCCAAATTGACTTTTAAAAAAAATGCAATATTCAGAGTGGCCATAATGGTTCGTCGGTGTTTGTATGGCGTTTAATAATAGATTCAGTGAGGAATGTAAATACCTCGTGTGAAGCGAAGAAAAACAATTCTTAAGATTATGGGGCGAGGGAAGTGGCGAGTATGACAATATGACAATATGGAGAGAGGGGAACGAGGCTGGGATCGATACGCACACATATTCCTAAGCAGTGGGTGTGTTTATCCAGAAGGAGGGTATGTCATGAAATGTTGCAGTGGGAGGAAGAAGTTTTCCTCTTCTCCCTTTGCCCACTCAGCTGCAATAAGAATTTTGCCTGGCTAAAATCGCCCATCCCCCTTTTAAACTAAAAGCGCCGGTTTCGTTGGTTGTACCTGAAATATGAACATCTTTCACGTATCACGCCTCCCCCCTTTTAATCGTCAATATAACTGAAAAAGAATTTTGTCTTATCTGTCGTTCTTAGTACAAAGTTGGTGGTTCTAGGTACATGTATGGTGGTTTTCTCGACATTTTAGTATAGGTCATACCGCATTTAGCATCTGCAAATAACTGTAGCGTTAGTTTTGATTTTTGAAGTTCTTTTTTCGTATTGGGGTTTTACGTTTAAACCCCGGAACAAAAGAATAACTCCAAAACAAAACACACACACACACACACACACACACACACACAAGCAAACAAAAAAACCTAAATCTACAAATCTACAGCAAATATACCCCTCCTCAAACTAAAACGATAGACAGTGCCTGTGCTAAACAAACAAACAAACAAACAAACAAACAAACAAACAAACAAACAAACAAACAAACAAAACGTGTAAACTTCTTTTTCGCTGCTTGTGGCAAAGTATAATAGAAATATGATATGTCATGTGCCCATACACGTATTTACAACAACAGTACTGACTATTTTCACATTGTCTGTTATTCCTTTAATTTTACTCAACCAAAAATCGCTCCATTCAAGGTACTTGATGTTCTTTAAAATCAGCAACTTTACTTGAGGAATGTCTTCGAAAGAGAATTTTCACATTAAATCTATTTTATGGGAACGATACCTACAAAAATAAAATATACTACAACACTGTATGACAGTGAAATTGAAACATTGTAACTGTAAACCTTACATGTACTATCGACCAAATAAAATCGATTTACTACTGACCAATCAGCATCAGGGTACTGTCGACCAATCAGATCGGATGATTCAAGGTAATGTCGAAAAAGTAGAATCGGGTTACAGTCGACCAATCATAGTTAAGATACTATACTGCTGACCAATCAGAATCAATGTACTAATGATAAATTAGAATCAAGGTACAGTCTATCAATCATAGTTAAGGTACTGCTGACCAATCAGAATCAATATACTGTCGATCAATCAGAGTCAGGGTATTGCTTTCCAATAGGGAACTTGCAAACCCGCCATGTTGAATATTGCATCATGGGAAATGGGATAATAAATGCTCATCAATTAGTATTGTAACCACAAATAATCAATTCATAGTCCCCTGACCTTTGTGGGAGATTTATTTCATCGGTAGCTAGCTCCAGATTAGGTATTACGATAACCACAGATAATCCATATAATAGTCATTTGCATCTGAGCATGCTCAGTCTGGATTGCAAGTTCCCTATTAGAATCAAGGTACATTCGACCAATCGCAGTCAAGGAACTCTCAACCAGTAAATGTCAAATTCAAGGAATGAAAATACATACTGAACGGAGAAATTATATCTACTATCAGATTATGTCATAAAAAATTATGATGAAAAACAAGGATAAAATCTAGTAGTTACAGGCCACTTTGTACAGATGTTACAATATATGTACAGCATTTGCTTATAGTGTAACGGAGGTCTGGCATAATGTGCTAAAAAAAATAACCACGACGTTGAGTACTGGTGATACAGGCACTATGCATATTTTTACGATCAATCATTTGTTAGTAACACGTGGAAGGGACATTACATACAATTCTGGCCCAAATACGCCAAGCAAATACAACACATAATTTGAGAATACCATTAAAAAAAAAAGCGACAGCTTGTGTCCTATAATCCCTGCTGTCCGCCTCATCCGATGATCGTTTTTATTTAGACGACTAACAACATATGGAGGATTAAAAGGGAATCCACGATAGGCAAGTGTCAGTTGTCAAATTGTCGGCCACGCAATAATCACGTGCCCAAGTTGTATTTTCATATTTTTGTTTTTCATTTACTCGAATTTCAAAAAGTCGTTTTTCAGATTTCAACTGTAGGTCAACATGCTCTTTTGACTGTTTGAATGTTTGCTGTTTAGTGAACAGTGGTGGCATTTTGTGATTTGCACGTACTATATGTCATCCCATATTTTGTGTCACCTGCTACTATAGTATTATATATAGTTATGCCAGTGACCGTTGAAATCTGAAAATGAGGTGGTTCTCGGCAACAAAAAATACACTTTCTCGTCACTTCTTTTAAGAGAAGGATATTAAGTAACCCTAACTTTGCTCCGGACACGTTTTAGCCCACTCGAAACTTCGCCCTGTCATTTCTTCAATGGCTTTATTGTAGGGTTTGTAGAACTCGCACAATTTTTGCCACGTTTCGTCCGCTACAACGGGATGTTTTCTACCTTTAGCATGCGAGAGACAAGCATTGGATGGGAATTCGACACAGAACAGTTTCCTTTCCTCGTTGTACGAGAAATGATCCCGGCTGAAAAACGGTCGTAGACCGAGAAACCTTTCCACCCTCCTGAGCTCGGGAAGTGGATCTTTCGACAAATGCGTGCCATCCAAGATTAATATCTGATCCCTAGGAAAGGTATCATACCATCGGATTAAATGTTTGACGTATATTCCGACGTCGACTATTTCGTTCAGGGGTTGGATACCACCGAATTGTAGGTGCAAATCATCAACGGTCCGTTCAAATGTGTCTCTCACGCTGGAGTACATTGGGTCTTTTGAAAAATGATCCGTTTCACGCCACAAGAATTCCAGATAATCCGATACGGCTCGTCGCATAGGATCACATAATGTAATAATGATTTTGGTGTCTGGAGAAATCTCATCCATAATTAGTTGTGGGGTATTAAACGGTCGGTAAAAGTACGTCGGGGTCTTCTCCATTGTAATCTGGGAAGTCGTCGTAAATGGCATTTTTTTCCTGTAACACGTCAAGTTCGTCGGTTGTCGGGAATCAAAATAGTGCATTTCACCGATAGGTCCACTGATATTTGGATGTATACACAGAAATCGTATAAGAGCCCCCGTACCACATTTTCTTACCCCTGGCATAATAACTTGCGGTAGCCGTTGTTTGCAACCTCGAGCCTTCAGTACTTTGCTGTCCAGAAGCATGGCGTCGTCGGTCCTGTAGTACGGTATTTGTGGCTCATAACAAAAATTATCATATTTTGCTCGTACGTAATCATCGACGTAAACACTCGCACTCCAGTCTGGCTCCGATTCGTCTTCAGACTCTATTGAAGCAAAAATATCCGTATTCTTGCTGACGTCATCCCCGACATTTTCCCGACCAGAAATGTCTTTTAGCAGACTATCATAATTAAAACCGCCTTGCGGTGGCGGTTCATAACTGTCCTGACAGTTGTTATCACATAAACAGTAATTCGTACTTGAGTACCTCAAAATTGGTAAAAAGATAGTAAATATGGAACATATTGATACCACTACCAAAAACCGCTTCATAATCCAAGAAAATGGGAAATTAACAGTGATAAACGGTCCGCGATTCACAGCATAGGATATACGTGGAAAGGAAACGGTTGCCATCAAACTGAAATGGATAGTGCTGAAGCAAATATTCCTTTTTAAAATTAAAGTTCGGATAATGATGAGTTTGTAACAGCTGCGTACGAGTGGATAATCCATTGAGGGCGTTCGCTATAGTTTGTACTCTGTAGTGCGAAATCAACACAGGCACTTGTGACTTGTGACTCGTAAATGGCATTGAGAAAACAACACAGGCACTTGTGACCTGTGTAATATAGTTATAAAACCAAATAGCATAACTTTGGTTTCTTAAAAATATAACGAAGAAATATGACCAACTTTGTCAAAATCATGAGACAAAACCGTGATCTCGGTTGTAGAACCGTCGGCGCAATCTATTTGAATTTCGTGTGGTCCTAGAAATATAATTGTACTGGCCAAATGCCTCATAAAAGTGCCAGCTATTTTCACTGAAATGGGTTGACCGTTATGTGAGGGCGCCCCAACACAGCGTGTACAATTGCAAGTACACGCCATACAACACTGTTTCAGGCCTGTCTTAACCCGGTACCCATCGTCCGCAAGAGGGGGCGGGCTTCGTCTTCTACACAACAGTGTGCTTTTATGCGAATGATAAACTGAATAAGGGTCTTAATATATTTTTAATAGAGTCAAAAAACTATCAAATTATGAATTCAATATTACCGCCAAATACTACGGAAATAAACGATTGTCGATGGACTCTCAAATTTCTGAAAGGGGTCAAAAAGCAAGCTTAAGCTTCCATATGGCAAAGTTTGAAATTCAGTGAAGTGTCCATGAGGAACATTCTATCTGTTTGTCTATCCCTGATGCCTTGTCATATAGCACACAACAAACCTCCCGTAAATCTCAACATGTATTTTTTTAATGTTACAATGCAATCCACTAACCCAACAATAACCTATGATATTCAGTAGATAGTATATAATGAAAGGTTACTGGGTAAAATAGAATTTCACCTTTATCCCGACAACCTTCACCAGAGTAAAAATTTACTGGTATCCAGTGAAATACTCTTGTGAGTTCGTCAAAAACTACAGTATATCAATAACTAACAGTAGACATTATTTTTATTACAATACACCCTACTGGTACTGTCTGTGAGAACACTAGATAGACTAGTTGAACCATATACATGAAATAAAATGTTATGTATACATGATTTATATGTAGCCTGAAAACACACATGACATGTAGGATCAGATATTGATGAGAACATGATAAATGTATCAAATGTACAGGTATTACAAGTAGATATGATATATCATTACTTTGAAAGGTTAGGGGGAGATTGATGGTGACTGTGGGAGGCTCACATCTAGTAATATCAAAACTAGACTGTAAAATACGTCATGTTGTTTAGCCCGAGGCCTAGCAAGCATCTATAAACCACGACTGTACTAAACTGCCCAATATCCTGCACGGCAGTGCAACCAGATTTGGTTGCAGCCAATCAAATATCGTTATGCTGTAAAAGGTGTCAAAATGACAATGACGCCAGCATTTATGAGATCAACTACGTACTGTTTATACGTCATAGTAAACATAAGTTTCCCGCCTAAATATATTATTTTAACAAGTACAAACCGTTGAATCTGTGAATTGACAAGTGTCACCATATAACAGCAATTTTTCTTATAACCAGAAGCAGAAACTATTTTGTCTGTGACCTTTCGTTGAACTTTACGTTTTTAGCCTGATCGCCTCCTCTACAAATAGAAGGCGAGAGAAGGGTAGAGGAGGCGATCAGGCTAAAAACGTAAACATGTACTACGAAGGTCAATTCAAGCAAAATAACGAAGGTAAGATAGCAATGAACGATAAGCCGACATCTACATCGGATTTTAATAATCATATTGTATTGTGTCGTGCTACTACCGTACGCACTTTGAAAGAGCGCCAACAACGTTCGAAGCTGAGTGTGATATGCGCACCTGGATTGAATGGTCTAGGGTTGCAATATCAGGTTCCCTCATTTGTGACATTTTGTAAGTGGAACAATGACTAGGGCCATTCTTTTGTTCTGGGAAAAAGTTATCCAGACCAAAGAATGATCCCAGTCTTTACCTAAATTTTAATCCTAATCCTAACACGACCTTTATAAAGTTTGACATTAAATTAACATTTTTAGTACAGAGCTTCAGTTTCCTACCGTCTGTCAGTTGCTTGAATTATAGAGACTATTCTTAAAGAGTCGAACTGAAATAACCGTTGTATAAAAAAAATAAAAATAATCACTCATCTCTAACCAAAGTTAGTATTTAGCATTCTATGATCAAATTAATGTATGTATGTGTACTCAGATAAATTTCTGAACCAACTACTTTAAGCTCGAATACACAGCAAATGATATTGTATTTATTTATTTATTTATTCAGTACATATAACCGTTCCTAAATTCCCAGTGGACATTGTCAAGCAAAGGCTAGAGCATAAATGAATGAATGAGTGAGTGAGTGAGTGAGTGAGTGAGTGAGTGAGTGAGTGAGTGAGTGAGTGAGTGAGTGAGTGAGTGAGTGAGTGAGTGAGTGAGTGAGTGAGTGAGTGAGTGAGTGAGTGAGTGAGTGAGTGAGTGAGTGAGTGAGTGAGTGATCATGAGCAATAAAAAAACAAAGCAATTCATACAATTATTAAAATCAAACGAATACATTGCACGAAATGTTCAGTTGTAATTCAGAACAAAAACCACAAAAACGCACTATGTGACGAGCGGGCTTTAAACCCCCCCCCAAAAAACCAAACAAACCCACATTCCCTACAGTACAAATTATAAACTAAACAGAATGAAGGTCAAATTATATTCGGAGGAGGTGATTCCTTTGTGGATGGCTAATTTTGTCATATTGACCTAGCTAGAGGTACATGTAGAAGTTTAGAATCTAACTGTCTAATACCTTTGTACCTGATACTGGTAACTCGTGTAAACTTGATGTACATGTTAATAAAGGTCAAACATAAAGAAATTGTGTGTTTCCGATAACTCGACCGACCCTTGTTTAACTCTCTGACCCTAAGTATGTTTTAAAACATTTAAAACAAAAAGATAAGAAATTCTTTGTCTTCTTGACGTCTGAACTCTTTTCCCAGCGATGTCTGTATACATTTCATCAACTTATCACAGGGGTATTCTGGTCGGCAATTTGTTTGGTTTTGGAAGCAATGTTTTTCAAGAGTAAAACAATTAAAAAGATAAAATAAAACATCCCGACTAACTACCCTATTTTCTGAGGCCATGTTATCGGATACACAATTATTTGCTCCCTTAATAAAATACTCTCCACTCGTTGAGTATATTTTGTCATCGTATTCTGTTGTACGCCCTCTTGTGGTACGGTGATTTACTTTCGCATAAGCTTACTTGTGAACATTCATTGCTGATAAAGATTATGCATAAAATAATTATAAATGCCAAATACTAGTATTTGTTTACGAGTCTGGCAAGTCAATAGTACGATCTTAGACAACAAACACCGAGGCGTAATCATAACCTACGGGTGGTTGGGGTTTTCGAATGAGGTATGTTGGACCCCGGATTACAATGTCGGCTTGGTCGGGGATTAGCTGGCCTACAGTGTTTATAATAAGCTTGGCCCCCCCCCCCAGCATATCTTTTGTAGTCTAGTTGCTATATAGTTTTTTTCGCGATAATTTTTCCATCATTCCCCTTTTTACATTGTATGTGATTTGATACTTTTCATTTAGCTTTAATTTTTTTTCATATGTCGAGGCTTGTGAAACACTACGCGATAGTTATGTTCTGCATGGATGCCAACGTGGTGTCGTGACTATCTCTAAATAAAACCCGCACACCAGATGAACGATGGCACTAGACTGCACTGAGCTAGCAAGTTTACTAACAGGAAGTGTGTGTGTGTGTGTGTTTGTTTGTTTGTATGTATGTATGTATGTATGTATGTATGTATGTATGTATGTATGTATGTATGTATGTATGTATGTATGTATGTATGTATGTATATGTGTGTGTGTGTATGTGTGTGTGTGTGTGTGCGCGCGCGTGCGTGTGGAGGATGAGGGGAGGGGGACATCGCGACATGCGACACGTACAAATCAGCAAAGTCTATCTCTGGCGGGATACGATAGGTCCGCTGATATTTGGATGTATGCATCAGTCACACTTTCATAATCTGAATCAAAATAAAAAGCAGGTAAAGATAAAACAAACTAGTTGTCTTTCCATGTTGTCTTTCTTTTTACTTCAAACAAATAGGCGAAGGCGGATATGCAACTTGGGGACATTACATCAGTCCCTGGTGAGTTTCGCATGGTTTGTGTACATGGTTTGTGAACACCCTTTGTGTGTGGGCCGGTGTCCAGGTGACTTTGCATCCGGGCATGTCGTTGACTGGGATGGGACTGGAATTCCGCAAAGCATGACGGAACATTACGCATGCGCAAACTACTATTTTCAGTTGCACTACAAACGTGAGTAAGATGCGTCAGACAAGGTCGATATTGGAAAATTGCCGTGCATTTTCTAAATAGTTGCGGAAATTGGCCTAATTTTTGGTGCAAATCAAGGTTTCCACTGATTGGAATTCAGAGTCTTAAAACTTTGTGAAGAAGCGAGCTTCATTTCTGGAAAAACCGAAAGTATTCACCGCAGCTAGCTGAGACGTTGGCAAGCCTGCATGCTGCACGATGTCAGCTCGCCAAACGCAAGCTGCAGCGAGGCGGCGAAAACGACCTCAACCGCCCATTTATAACGGTGTCTTTAACTCTTACGAGGACAAAAATAACGATTTTGTGTGGTAAGTATGGCCATATGTACATTTGCGTGGTAATGCATTATTCCTTCAATGAATCGACAGCTTCCTGTCCGACGTGCACGCGCGTAATTTTAGACGATCGTCTCACAAAGGATCTATTCGCAATGTATAACCGGTTCTCTTCCGGCATTTTGTGCTGCGTAAAAATAGCAGTGACTTGCTTGCACATGCTTTTAAATTTAGTTTGACTAGCACCATTGTCATAACAAAGAAATGGGCATGTATGCTGGGGCCTTGTTGAACCCTACATGTACGTCACTATCACTGTGATGACAGCACCCGGGTGACAGCATAATACTGCATCCTGTGGTGTTACGATCCATTGTCAAAACACGACCTCGCCTTGCCGGTCTCTTGTCAATTGTCAACCCATACTCTCAATACGAATCCTTGGATACTTGGGAGTGATGCCAACGGAGACGCTTTACACATACCCGTTGGGAGCCTTTAAATATAATATTGTGGTTACAAGGGGTACCTGGGTTTAATCCTAAACGTGCACCTCTTTGTTCGCTGTTGTAGCGTGTGGCATTACTAATACGTAAATGCCTTTGCACTCTGCAGAGGAATGCATGTAGACTTTGTTGCATGGGTGGTTTCTGATATTTATCTCGTTTTACAAATGCTTTGAATTTTTGTAAGTGTGTTCATTTCAGGTGTGTAGGTTGCAGGCCTGGGTAGCAGGACATTATTAGAGTGCATAGGTCAATGCGCCTGGTTGTCCCATTGATTATGCAATGCCCTGGTCTGCAAGGTACAGTGAAGGAGCAATGGTTTACATGTACATTCATTTGTATGTACTAAACAATGTGCATAACTAGTGCAAAACGTTGTTCAAAACATTACAAAGATTGGTTGTAGTGTCAATATTAGTGACATTGTTAATAACTAAAATCTAAACATATTCGGTCAGCAATGTAATTGTATGCAGAGTTGTTGGACAGATGCTCTTGGATTTTACATGTCAAGCTAATATATTTTGAAAGGGGTAGACTTGTGTCTGGCAATCCTAAAGTACATTGTATGTCCACAGGGAGACTAATACATCCATGGTATGTCCAAAAACAAATCCAAAGTGGCAATTGTTTTCACCAACTTCCATGAGATGTAATTCAATTGATTAGCCCAACCCATTCTGCCATGGTAGTGGAAATTGGCACAATCGTAGCATCTCAAAATTAATTGACTCTCAAAATGCTAAAATCCTGACTGGCCTAGTTGTTTGTGTAACTTAAGTCAATGATGTAAAGTTGTTCATAATAAACAACAAAAACTGAAACAGGGTCACCTTGAATATCACTTCACCAAATGTCAAACATGTACATGTACGTATATAAAATGAAATAATTGTTAGAAAAAAGATTGTATTGAAGTATAGTCACGTTTAAATGCATGTTTTTGATTTTGATTTGACAAAGACACTTGTAGAAATGTGTTATTTCTCAAACATGTACAATGTGTTGCTATAAACTCAATATACATGTATGGTATTGAGCCCAAGGTCATAATGAATGAGTCATCAAGGCGACAACAATAATACAAAAAGTGCAGCCTATTTAAATTTTAATGATTTCTTTTCACATTTAATGTAGATTTAAAATATTGATGGCAAAATATGATGCTTTGAAAGAATTGATTTCTAAACAAATTGAAATTAGATTTTAGTAGACTTCACAGTAGAGACATGATACATGTACATGTAGCGAATTCAATTGTACCTTACAGATTTTACAACATATTGAAAAGCTTGTAGTGTGGTTGCATTGAAGTACATGTACCAGTACAACGTGTACTACTGCTAGGACTGTGTTGCAATATGTTACAGTGCCCTGTCGGATTACATTGCAATATTGTTTTTACTCTTTTGCAAGCCTACAGCTATTTTAATGGTTGAATGAACACATATCCTGTGCATATTGCTTATTATAATAAATTGTGTTATTGCAACTATGGAAATTGTTTGTAAAGTTGTCAATAGATTATTACTAATTTTGTGACGTAAATCAAACAGTAGAAAATGTATCTTATCGAAATGTAATTGTTTTGTGAAAATATGGGGGGGGGGGGCAGGCAATGTGTTCACATCTGGTTTGTGAGAGATTGCAGTTTCTGATATTGATGGTAACAGGTTATAGCATACAGAATATATGTTCTGCTCCAGTGATTGTAATAGATGTTTGATGACAAGTCTCTATATAATTAAATTTGGACCCATGGGGGTAGGCTTTACACATTGTGACATTTAAAGGCATTCTGTATGACTACAATGTATTGTCGTTTGGTTTCAAATTCACCTTATGGTAATTAGTTTTAGTGACTGTTTACTCAAGTACAAATTAAATAATTTATGAGATTGTATCCAAGAGAATGTCAGAACCTGGTGCCATTTCCTTTAGTTACAAATGTACTAGTAGATCACAATGCCATGAACGGATGCGTTTTGATATACACTTGACATTGAATATGAAATCACCATAGTAACAGGATGGAACCTGATTTTGACCGTAACAATTTCTTGGAAATATGATTAATGTATTTTGAATTGAAGCAGTTATTCATATCACAGTTGGTCATGTATGTGTTATGTTTCTTGGAATTACTTCCTTTTGCACTTGGCACATACATGTACTACTTGTTGGGTTATATTCTGTATGTGGTCAATATATGTTTCATTGATACATGTATGATTATCAGATATCAAATTAGTTTATAATACACTTCTCTTTATTGAATGTGGATGTGTGAAAAAAAAGTCATGCCTTTGTCGTCAGGTGCATTAGACACATGGGCCCTGTCCCCACTTGGCATATTGACTCGGTCCAAAACAGAATTGAAATGGGTTCTCCAGTGAATCAGTTCAAAACCATGTCAGGAAGTTGGTTTGAACTGATTCAAAGTAATTTGGTTTGGAATCAATGCAAAAACAGAAGTGAATAACTTCAAATCCATTGCTCAGTTTTCTGGTGGGGTGGAAACCAGTTTTGAACTGATTTCACTTATAACCGATTGAGAGTGAATAAGGTTGATTCAGATGGAGACATGGCTACTAATACCAAATACAGTCATGTATATGCATACATGTATACATTGTACATGCATCTGAACAGTATGGAGTGTTAAAAAAATTCCACTGATGTTGACACATGCATAGGGGCAAGATCAATAGGTCAATGTAGGATAACAATTCTTAGGCCTCATACCCCCTTCTAACTACAACCCATAACACCAAAGTAAAGCTTTTTCTGTATGTACCCAATCGTTTATAGCATCCATATCAAGTGTAAAAGTACATGTATACTGTTTCATTTGCTAATTGACCACATTAGAAAGGCCACATGCTGGGCTTATACATGTAAATGAATCAATTGAAACAGTATTATACTATACTTTTACATTTATATGAATGCCATAAAATGACTTAGAGAAAGTGCTTTACTTCAGTGTTACCTGTTGTAAATTGGCCAAAATTGAAAATTGCTTCAAACCGCACAATCAATTTCAAATCTGTATATAGTGCTATGAATATGAAGCCAGTAGTGTATGTACATGTAGTGAGTAAAAAATAGTTCCTTTGTTGACACTTTACTTTATTTTTAGTGCCATGTGTTTACTGAAGCAGAAATTCTTCCATTTCTGAATTTGACATTTTTTAGAGGAATATTTGTATTTAGGGGTACAAAAAAATCCATTAAAAGTAAAATCTATTTTGTAGAATGAGAACTAAAATGGCCCAAAACCCCACCACCCCCCCAAATTAAAAGAATATAGTTTTTTATCTTACATTGAACTATTGATCTCACCCTTACGACAAGTTGCTATCTGTTGTTATCTACATGTAAAGTCACTATACTTTATCCATAAATGTGGATGGCGTCTGTACACCAACAATCTATAAAGCTAGTGTGTGTAAGCTTTAACATGTACATATGTTTTTCCTGACATGGCCTATCACTTGAGTTAACATAACATTGGATGTGTTCCAGTGGAAGTCATCCACATTTTCTACATAAATTAGAAACAAATGTATCTCATAGTCATACATGTACATGTGTATCTAGTTTTTTTTCTTCATTATTTTGCTTTCAACTTCAAACAACTACATTGTAGTAAAGCTGCTACCAACTATTCTCTCTCTTTTTTTTCATTACAGTCCGATTTGCTTTGACATGATTGAAGAAGCCCATATGACAAAATGTGGTCATACATTTTGGTAAGTGTAACTACAGTGCATGGTAATACATACATTTACATTGTATGCATGCCAAGTTGTACAGGAAACATAGGATTGATTTTTTGTCATTCCCGTGTCAACAATGATTTCACTCAGTTTTACACCAATTAAGCCTGTGAAAGTATAGTTATATTTCTCAATATTTGAATTATATCTTTTCTGTATTCAGACAGGAAATACTTGAAACATACAATATACAAATGTACATGTAGGTTTTTGTCACTGCACATCTGCGACTTGTATTGACAAGGCCCTTTATGCTTCTCATATTTTCATCAACTGAACAAAGGCAAGTGTTGGGAATGATATTAATTGTTCTAAGTACATTGTATCTATCAGTATTAGCTTAGCCTACATATACCTGTATGTTTAGACTTGAACCATTATCCTAACTGACACATTGCTTTTTCGAATTTTCGCTCCATACCCAAGTCTACCCTGACAACTATGTAGTATTTAAGTCCCGTCCTGCCATACACCTAACGTATGTAAAACAGTAACGTAAATTTGAAAAGAATCTGTGTACATGTGTAAAAGATATCTAATTATGTATTCATCATGTGACCTAATTGCATGATTTAATATGTCTAATTATGTATAGACCAATCACGCTGTGTATAGGAATTCCATTTGAGACTAGCTCTGAATGGTTGTCAGAATAGACTAAAACGATATATCAATAGAACCTGTTATTGAAAGTGTGAAAGTTTTCAGAATTTGGTGAGAAGTGCGGAAATGAAGTTCAGTAATTATCTTGACCACAGACACCCCCCTAAATGAACAAAGTTTGTTTATTGCGCTCGCGCTTGTGTGACAATGTGCGATTGTCCCTAAGATATGGGAGAATACCAAATGTTGATACATGTACATCAAAAGTAATTACTGGGAGTTCGTTATGTTGAAATTGAATTGGTTTTCAGGGCACACTGGTTCAGTCGGTTACACATGTACAAAATATTATCTTTGTGAACTGTCGTCATTTCTTCATGACTAGTCTACATTCATGAGTTTTATGAATTACATCAAGCAAGTGAGGACATGTATGCTAAAAGGAACTAAACTTTACATAACTTTACAGCAAATATTAAACATTGACAAGGTGCTCAAATTAAACAGGAAGTTGTTGGATAAGCAAACGTTGAATGTAATTTAAATAAGTAGTAAGTAACTTGTGCATATCAGGAGTGTCTGATTTCCTCTCCTTTTTCATCATGTTTGCCAGACATTTTATGTACATGTACAGGTAAACATGAATATTTTATTTTGTCCACACAGGGAGATTTAATATTCCTAATATAGCGAACTAGTGAAGTAATTTTTTTTCTTCTGTTTACATGAAAATCGCTCTATGCAGATTTTTCCAGTGGCTTGAATATTAGAGCTCAGAATTACATATTAATTTCTGTTTTGAACAAAAGTTTGATTTATTCACAAATTGAATTTTCATCAACGCAAATAAAATTTAATTTCAGCTGAATTTCCTCCATTATATTTTAGCTTTTATGTACTGTGAAATCCAAAATGATATATGTAGGCTGTTGAGAATTTGTTGATGAGGCTTCAGGTTTTATTATCTGGGTGATAGATTGAAACCTTCATCAATAAACTCTTGAGAGTAACATTCAAGGTTAAATTGATAAATCCATTTTAAAACCTCAATTTAGATTCGATTTTTCGTAAGAAATGGTTCAATTTTATAGTGTTTCAATCAAATGCATGTTAATGTATGAACACCAAAGTGAAATATGTATTTCCATGTGCAATGTGAAATATTATCCTTATGAAGATCACATGATTCTCATCCCACTTTTTTGAGGTGTGAATGTGTTCTTGCCAATCATTCCAGTATAAAGTAGCATTTCAAGGAACAATTTTAGATGACAAAAAATGTCGGTGTTACATTTACACACATTTTATTGGCATTGATTTTGGAATACCATTTATTGTGTAAACCTAGTATATTGTGATGTGATTCTCAAGGAAAAGTTTACCATGTGCTGATAAACTAGTGTCAAAATAAACTTATTTTTCATAATGTTTTCTTTGAGGCTGATACATGAATACTTTGTGTAAAAATGTATCCGCACTTGAACTAGGTGACAAAGTCACGGCCATGAGAAAAAAAGTCTTCAAATTCAAACACCAGCCATGTTTTTGTCTTAGAGGACTACACAATGCAGTGAGTTTGTTTACAACCTGAATCTATGTCCTGTTTGATGAATGATGAGCCGGAAGTTCAGGTATTGATTTCAATGACAAGAAATTTAGCAGTCTCAGGATTTAATCACAGGAAGTGATTTTGCTTGGAGGAGAAAATCCTATTTACCAAGGGTGAAGAGAGAGCTGTTCCAATTATACCATGAATAGAAATTAATGGTCCAAGACTAACAAGCACAGTGCTTCCACACTGTCGTGATTTGTTAGACAGGTGAATTGTTGTCATGGCAACACTTTAATTCCCAGTTGACATGGGTAGAATTAATGAAAGTTGATGTCACTTTATTGGAGAGGAAGTAAACTAATTATTGCAAAGAAATCAGGAGACCTAATTACTACATGTACAAGAAACGTAAAAAAATCATTTCCTTCACAGAAAATCAAATAGTTTGCGCTTTTTTTTGTATAAAAAATGTTTTGTTCTGACTGACGAAATGATTTGATTAACTTGACCACACTTATACTGCAGTTTTGAACTATTTGAATTTAGAATTTGAATGAAAGATAATTATTGTGAAATAATGCCCAGTCAGATGATAATGACACTATTAGAAGACCAAAATCAAACATTACATTTTTACTGATTAATACAAAACATTACGTAGCTGACACTGACAGCTTACTGTCAATTTACTGGATAAATTGGCCATTCTACTAAGTTCTGATAGAAAGGTTCGTGTGAATGTAACAAGTTGACTATCACAAGTACAAAATGTATCAGTATTGATTTTTGATTTCCTTATATAAATTTGAAATGATTTCATAGCAGTTCCTTTTGATGTGTCTCATGCGTATGAAATAAAGTTTTTATTTGAGGTACTCTTCTGAAATGTTACCCTTTGTATTTAAAAGAAGTTTTGACCAGCAATTTTATCCGGCGGCATTTGTGCTCTTTCTTAGACATTTTAGGGGTGGTTCTTTTTCAGTGTTTTCATAGCTGTTGTATTATTTTTCATGTTTAGGTGTTAGTTTGTTGTACAATACCTGAGACGTAGTGTAGCATTTGTTTTAGAATTAAAAGAATAGATAAAAAATAATAAGCACTTTATGGCCTTGAGATATTATGGCACACATGCTGAATGTGAAAACACCTTTTTTTTTTGTTACACAAATGTGACATATTGATAGATAGGGTAATAAATTGATATGTGTGTGTGTGAATCTCATATCTGCTTTGTATTTGTGAAAGTACTCCTGTACTTAATAGTATGCTACTAATCCATACCTCTCATGCAATAGTCACATCTATACTTCCGATGCTGACATGAATTGAGAAAAACAAACTGAGAGAAGGACACTTTGATGTGATTGCTGACTGTGATATATCATTTGAACAAGTCAACCTTGCCAGCATTGAAATATTTGTATGTTTTCGTGAAATCTATGAAGTGCTCACATTTGGCTCTAAATTGTTATTGTACATACAATAATATGCCTGACTTGATTGTAAGGGCATGTCTGCATGCAGAAGTACCGTGATTGATTTAAAAGACATATCATTGTAGCATGATTGATACATGCTAAATCATGAATTGATAAACAAAATGTGCATTTAAATGTATCTGTTCAAATTTATGAAATAAATAAATTATATCTATTAAAATGAGAAACATTTTACAGAAGATTTATATTTCATGTAAGTTCCAGAATAAACTACATTTATGTGAAGAGGTTTGTCTAATAGATCTTCAGGAATCATTTCTTGCAGATTTGTCGGACTGTATCTCTCAATAACGTTTTCAGTTTGATTTATCTAAAAGGGGAAGTTTAGAGCATATTATTAGTTATTACATGTTAGGATATTGGAGTCGTGTGTCCCTACTTTCTATTAAGAACGATGTACGTATATATAGCCAGCGGAGTTTTGCATATAATCACTTTTTGCTCCATACTCTTCTAACATAGAAACAGATAATTCATACTACTACTACTACTACTACTACTGGAGTGGATTTGTCATTTCTATTTATTGGCAACCAAATTATTTTGACTTTTTGCGTGACTATTCACCTAAAAACTTGGAAATGAATATATTTATGTCAAAATATAAATTTTGTGTGGTCATTCTGTATGTTAAATATTTAATGTGAACTTGATCATAAACATGTATTTTGTGGTTGGGTAGGTGGATTTTTTAATTTTATTTCATTTTTTCTCTCTCGAGTCTCCATGTGTGAGTGTCTACCAGTAGTTCAGGTAGTTACATGTATGTTTTCCATTGTTTTCGTATGGTCTCTGTGTTACTGGTTTCTTCTCATCAGATGTACAGCCATTACAGATTGGAAGAACAGTTTTATATTGTCTTTTTAAATTGATGTCAGTTTCAGCATCCACTAGCATTACTCATGAGACTTCACAACTTTTGCAATTTTAGTTATTTTTTCCTATATGTAAAAAAAGTTTAGGGTCGAAAGTGAAAACATATGGGGGGGGGGGGGGGTCAGGTAACTGGAACAAAACATATTTTTTTAGGCTTTTCCAGTGTGCCTTCTCATGAAAGAATTTTTCGTCATGAGTCAAACTGATAAAAACTCAACTGGGATTTCTTGTGCAGTGCATCGACAAATGTAAGCAATTAGAGAAACACAAAATGTTGGGAGTATTGCAAGTAATTTCTATGCACCATTTGGAATAGTGGACACACTGAATGGTACATTTATTATTGATGTTTTTGTAAGCTGTTGTAATCAGCAAAGCATATAGCAGACCTACAATGGAATATATTCAGTCATTGATATTTCACATGTCAGCAATTTTTTCCAACCAACTGAAGTGCAAAAAATGTAGGTTGTTGAAAATGTAACAGTCTTTTTTCTATGATTGAATTGGGGCAGATAGACAGATGTTGTTTTTCCAAATGCACAGATTCGTGTCCTATCGACATTGATGTAGATTACCAAAGCATGTCAGTGGATAAAAAGCAGGTTAGGATAGCGTGCTCTCAATATGATAGACAGAAATTGTGTATGCAGGGTGGGAGGGGGGGAAGGGGTATTTGTACATCATCGTCATCAAAGCTGTGTCGTGTGTACTGAGCTTTAGATGCTAGATGTCTATTGGTTCAGCTGGATTAAGTAAAAATATGCAGTAATGACATAGATGCTTTCTTAAATCCGTCTTGAGTTGCTAGGTACCGGTATAACTTTTTTAATAAGGTACTCTAATTTACATAAGAATACAAGTGACTGAGAAGCCTGGAAATCACTAAGAATGTCCTTCAGGCAATATAGTTTCCCTATCTAAATACAAGTCCCTGGGAGATCAGCATGGCTTCTATGCAAGCAAGATAGCAATAGTTGCTGTTGGATGTGATGTGTGCTGGTTAATTCTAAAATGTTGTGAATATGACTAATCTGGTGTGTTTTTTTGGTTTGGTTTATATTTGCAGTTTTAAGTGCATCACAAGAAGTTTGGAAGAGAGTAACAGATGTCCGAAGTGCAACTTTGTTATAGAAAAAACAGACCAAATATTTCCAAATTTTCTTTGTAAGTATTGTCTTCCGTAACCGTAATACTATAACCTTAGAAAATGTTTCTAAAGGTTTATTTTTGCTTATTTCGTGGCTAAAATGCCTCTATATATACATGTAAACAGTGCACCAGGCTTCGTACCTTGTAAAAATTAGTCTCTGAGAACTAGTTGAAGACTAAAATTGTAAAATTTTCTAGTGATGAAAATATCCAGGTTTACAGTACTAAGTGTAACTGAATTTACATGTAAGTTAATGTGTAGAAGAAGTGCTTTGGCCAAAAAGAGAAAAGAATTGTTTCTGGTCAGTGTGCGCATCACTTAAACTTTGTGCTGGTCTTTTATTTTCGTGCTTGTCCAGCCCATGTACATGTACAACATGTACATGTAGTCTGCAGATCTGGAGGAAAAGACAAAGATAATCCTCCTTACATTAATTGCTACTTCAGTGAAGACAACTGCATGCCAATCATGAACAAGCAAATGACGTCTGTCGCACATACACACTTGCTCTAAAGTACTAAATAAAGAGAACAGTAAATGCCATAAATAGTAGATTGAGTGACAGGTTTGTTGAGAATTAAAAAAAAAAAAATTGCGTCGTCGCACCACTTTTGACAAAATGTCTTGACCAGAAACAATTCTCTTTTTGTTGTTGTTGGCATTATACAATGTACATGTAGGTGTGGTCAACATGTACATGTATGCCAGTAAGCGAAAAAACTACAGAGCTGATTATTATAATATAATGCTCTATGCTTGGAGATACTTTTCACAGCAACATAGGACCGTACTATAACTCCAGAATTTGTTTTACAACTAGTCGTAGTATTGATTTGATTTTCATTACATTTAGATTATACTGTATACTGTATTTCAAGCATTTTAAAAGATAAAGTGCACATTTACTAGCAGTTCAATAAAAGTCCCATGTGATTTCACTTATCTGTACTGTCTACTTGTATGGAAATAAATGTTGCTTACAAGGATATAGACTGTACATGTAAGATATGTATTGTTGTTCAGCCCTATCACAGGCTTCTCAACCATGTGGAGTTGATAGCTGATAGTGTTGCATGCATAACACAGTCGTATCTTATAGACTACATTGAGGATATGAACAGTTATAGATAAAATTTTGATCCTCACAAATAGAAAATTAATACTGTATGTAGTATACTTACACAATAATTTAAAAATGATGTTCAATTCTTCATTGGATGATATATTGTTCGTGGTTACAAGAATCAAAAGGACAGTAAAATATACAAAAAAATGGAGTTACTTTGGATGGTAAATTGGAAATGAATGCATCATTTGATGTGCAGAGTAACTATAAGTTGAATCTCCATTTATTGTTTTAATAACATGAACAGTAAAGCAGATATTATTATTATTGATGTCTACCATGGCCCTAAAACCTTGATCACAATGATTTAAACCTCAAATAGAATATTGCTGCCTCGGCACATCATAAATATAACGAACATTGGATTTTTCGGTCGACAGTATAACTTCCGCTAACACATGTTTCACTTGTACGAGAATAAGTCGACCTTCTTGTTCTATTTTGACGCTAGGCATGAGGAAAATGGTATTGCAGGTACCGAGAATTATTCAGTGTTGATATCGCTCTCCAAATTTAACATACCAATGTAACTATATCTTACTGTCATATTCTTCATTGCTTTTATCTGTACTTTTAATGAAATATTCTATATTCTATTTATATATTTAAAATATTTAGTAAATGAGTTAATATTAAAGCACAGACAGAGGCAGGAAGAGAAGAAGATAAAACTTGATGTACAGGTGAGTAATGGCTTTTAATTTATCATTCTGATCGAAATATTAATAAATGATAACATTTTGAACTAGTTTTTGATTACCTGCTGTAAATGCTAAATACTGCCTTAGAGTAGACAAAGGTTTGTCATTATTTGGGGTTCTTTTACTATTAGTTTGTAATGAATATTCAAATTATCTGTAACTTGAGTTATTTTTTTCATTCAGAGTACCCAAAATATATTCACTGAAAATTGTTAAAACATCACTAATTAGACATTGTACATGTTAATTAGGGCCTAGGGGAGGGGTCAGTAGTATCCGTAAGCTGTAGAGCAACAGATTGGAATCGTGAGAGCATTGATTGGAGAGCTGATTTTTTGAGTGTGGTCCCAAAAATCAATTTGATTTAATTTATTTTTCCATACATTTTGTATTCTGTTTACAGCTAATAAATACTCACAGGTGATTCTATGCTGTTCATGGTGTACGATAATCAGTGTGCTCTCTAATGATAGATAAATTTTGTTGTTGCGAATCAACATAGTTAAAAACTGGGATTTCTTGCGAGTCACCACATAGACATAGGGGAATACCAAATTTGGTGCGTCACTAGAATTTGTGTGCGTCAGTGGCACATCAGATTAGCTTTAGAGGGCACACTCGCCACATAGTAAGAGATGGGGGAACACCAAATTTTGGTGCGTCACTCAAAATTGTGTGCGTCAGTGGTACGTCAAATTGGCTTAGAGGGCACACTGACTATGAGTAAGTCATATATATCAAAACTGTTCAAAAAATATTTCAGTTGCAGCTACATGTAGTACAGCTAGAAAAATTGTACCCTTTGAATTGTACCAATGAGCACAGTACTGTACTAGAAGAACAACTTTCACATTCAATTTCCTACCCGCACAATATTTTGATTGATTTCCTAATGTTCATAGCCACTGGATAGTTTGTGATATGATAAAAGAATTATTTGACCCAAAGATATTTAGAGTAAAGTTACTACTCAATCATATCACAGTGCTTTCATGAACATTTTTTTTTTGTCAAATTTAATATTAGTCATTTGTATGACATACAGATTTTTCAAAAAAAAAATTATGTGGTACAAATATGTGAAGACTGCTAGTTGTAACTGGCGTATTCTGAATTCTCAGAAACAATTGTACTTCTGTGAAGGGGTTGTTCAGTTGGAAAAAAATGATGACTCACTTCACAATGGTACTTACAATGTATAAGTTATAATCATATCGTGTACATAATATGTGTGAAAATTCAAAATGTCAGATGAACACTGGACCATGCGGGTACATTGTACATTATAGTCATTCTTTACTTCATTGAACATTAAATGTGACTGAAAGCATGGATAGTGTTCTTTCAAATCTGACAACGGAAAATTGATGTATATATTTTATTCTTTGGGGTTCCCTTCAGATTAGGGGTTAAACATGAGGTGTGAAAACTGGTTGTTTGGCAGAACTTTAATTTTAAAAAAAACGTCTGGCTATAACAAAAGAATAATCCTTTGTAATAATTTCAAGGTAACACTAATGTGATGACTTGGGATTGAAACATGGCCCTTTAAGTACAAACTTGTTCCATTTCAAATTGTGGGTTTACATGCAGGTTTCTTTGGATTTCCAAATTCACTGTTGGCATTCTTTGATTTTTTAAAGTGAATGTTCATGATATGCAGGATATGAAACAATAAGTAGTTAAATCAGCTGGTGAGCTCATTGTATATGCTCATTATAAGTTAATAATCACCTGTTTGCAGGTGTACACAGAAATCTGAAGATAACATGCAGGTTTCTGACAATTTTGAAATGGATTTGAACCCTGCAGAGAGTTTACAGTGGAATAGGATATACATTAGTAGAGCATACATGTACCTTATGATACATTATACATTCTATTCACATGTAAATTAGTTGATATGATAAATTGACAATCCCAGGTAGAACAAATGAATGTTACCTTATCAGTATAACATGAATATTTCATGTGAATATATTGAACAGCGAAATCAGATCAGAGTGTTTTGTAGAGGACTCCGGAAATGCATTATTTCATCTACCTGTCTTATATCTTTGTTTTGCCTCCGGGGCACCATTATTGATCTCAATGCACTGGTCCCCCCCTTTTTGTTTGAAGCAAGCAGATAATAAGTCATTTCCTGCTAAACCATGACATTTAGCAGATTTGAAGTAGTTTGCCTGAAACTCAATACAGCTGAAAATTGATTCCCAATTGTCCACAATTGTCTGATTTACATTGTATTATATATTTCCACCCCGTCTCCCTCTACAATGAAATCCATGAATATCTAACCTACATTTGTATTAGATATTTTATGCTTACTTAATATAAATAACTCAAAATTCATGAACGTTGGGAGGAGATAAATTTGTCATTTCTTGGCTTTCACTGGATTAAAAGCTTTATTTTGTAACTTGTGTTAAATTATTGACCATACAATGTATGCCTGCAAGGAATTAGATATACTTGTCAAGATATACATCTATAGATATATTAGTGTTGTATGGATTTCTCAGGAGAGCGGTGTGTTTTATATGTGTACAGTCAAATGTCAGTTTTCATACAAGATGTATATGCTTATAATATTATGCATTTTGAAAGTTGTTCATTTGTATTTGGATGGAATGTTAACAGGTACAAGCTTCAGAAGTTCATATTTTTTTTACCCTCATTTTTGCGAGATATTTAAAAGATACTACTTAACCATCACTTGCAGTTGACTGAATTAAAACTAGTATTGAGGCTTGTTATAACATATTATCGATCCAGTGACATAATTTATTATACATATATATGTACATGAAAAAAGTGTAGGAAATTCATACTATACTATACTGTTCTAACAATTCCAGAAGACAAGTGTATTGCCATAGATGGCAGGGGTGAACAAATCATTTTGTGAACTGGTGGTCCCCGGACCAGTGCCTTAAAAAATCCAGTGGTCCTGCTGAAAGAATTAGTGGTACAAGGTAAAATTTGTGCAGGTCCGCCAAAAAAAATCGCTAGTCCCGGACCCAGGACCAGTGGATTTGTTCACCCCTGGATGGCATGCATCAACATCAACATTATACTAGAATAGTTTAATACAGGTTTTAGTTAAAACGATGTGAACTCAACTTATGTCACTTTTTGAGTTTAAGAGACACAGTGTGTAACTTTTTTATATTTGGTAGTTAGTCATGATTCATATGCTTGTTTGGTTTGAATTATTTTAACTTGTTAAATGATGGATGTCTAGGAAAACTAGTTTCTCTGAACTATTTCAATGATCCACATCACAGCATTATTGTGTATTTATTTATGTATTCATTTTGAATATTTGTATCATATATTTCTTTGAAAGTATAGCTAAGGCGTAAAAAAAAAACTTGTGTGGTTCCGATTACATTCAATTTTAGAATACATGTAGGTGGGGTAGGTAGATTTTTTATGTTTTCCATGGTTTTCAAATGGTCTCTGTGTGTTTGGTTTCTTCCTGTCAGATGTACAGCGATTTCAGATTGGAAGAATAGTTTTATAGTGTCTTTTTAAGTTGATGTCAGTTTCACATCCACTATTTCTTGTGAGACTTCATGATTTTCGCGATTTTATTAATTTTTTACTCGAATATGTAAAAAAAAGTTTAGGGTCGGCATGAAAAACTAGGTGGGGTCGGGTAACCGGAACCAAACAACTTTTTTATGAGGCCTTATTTTTGTTAGCTGGTGAAAATAATTTCATTCAATTGATATATCTGTAAATGATTGGTAAATGATATTAGGTTATTATGATATAATATTTTGGTTACCAAGGTTCCAAGCCTCTTGGTATACTTGACACCTCTGTCATCAAGTTGTGTTGATGTCTGTTTGTTCCAAAATAGGTTTATGTGTAAACTCAAAAAAAATGACTTTAACCAAATATCATGACCTCATTTATATACACTTTGAAATTGAAATATGACAAATGAAAGGACATTACAAATGTATATAAAATTTTGAGAGCTTATGAGTAGGAGTTAACATGATGGCTTTTTGTAAACCATAATCCTTCATCTACATGCTAGGAGATTCCAACCATATACAAGGTTTGATGTATGCTCACAAAAGCATCAAGTTTGCACAAAAAGCTGTATTCATTACAAATACAATTGTGAATAAGATAATAAAAATCCTTCTGAAAAAAAGTTTGTAAGTAAAACTGTTGATTATCCTATCATTAGTTCTAAAAATCATGAATACATGTATCTTGTTAATATCCCGATGTCGTGCTAGGATTTTAGAACAGGTGAAGCAATGTGATGTCATATGCATGCTTCAGAGTAGAACATGTACGCATGAGAGCGTGATAATAAGCTGACTAAACTTGAGGACACACTTTGAGTAACTTGTCTCATGTTCAGAGAACGAAAGTTTGAGTGAATCAAGTCTTCAGTTACATGATTCCGGGGTTATACTTTTTTTTTATATTATGTACACTAGTATATATTTTCATTTGGGTGGAATCATCTCTTGCAGAGCACAAACGGAGGTCTGTCAGAGCTTCAAGAAATCCTTCAAGAGAATAGTAGCTGGGAGTTAGAGGACGTCAACTTAATGCTAGAGGTGCTAGAGAACAAAAAGAGGCTTTTAGAAGCAGTAAGTACATACTTTATGAATCATTAAAATTCGAGTTCTTGAGGGTCGCTACTTAGAGAACAGAACGTGTCATCTTCAATCATAACTCAATTGTGAAGCCGTCACGAATTTATTAAAGAGCTTTTGTGGATTTCAGATCTATACCAGCAAGACATGTATGCAATCGTTAACATGAACAGACTGGGCATTTTGAACAATGAAATAACGGATGCATAAAGAGTAAGAAAAGCTGGTCAAATGAATAAAAGAAAAAATTGCAAATCTGGAATCACAGTATTCGTGTTTTTGGTGGCATGAAATAAAGTACTGAAAATATCTGGTGATTTCTAACTATGAAAACATTGTCAATACTGATATTTTGTATTTTGCTGAAGACTTCAATGATGATAGATTGAAATGGTAGTTCTTGAGGTTAGAGTCAAAGGTCACTTTCCAGTACATGATACTGATATTTCCTGGCTAGTTTAAAATTGTCTGAAGACATCCATTTGTAGACTGAAATCCTAGTTCTTAAGGAGGTTAGGGTCAAAGGTCACTTTCCAGCGTGTGACACTGATATTTCCTGGGTCTTTTATACTTTTAAGTCCGAGTTCCTGGAGAATGTTAGGGTCAAAGGTCACATTTAAGTATGTGACACTGATATTTCCTTATAATTTCCTTGGTCTTTTACTACTTTTCAGAAGACTTTGAAGTTTGATCATTAATTGCAGATTGAAGTCCTTGTTCTTGAGAATGTTAGGGTCAAAAGTCACTTTTCAGTTCATGTCTGATATTTCCTCATACTGTCCTTCCTTCACCAGGATTGTACTGCAGCACAGAATCAGATATTAAAGGAATTCCTGGAGCAAGTGAAGAGAGTGAAGCAAGAACAAGTAGATCAGTTGACAAGGCAGATGACTCTGATTGAAGAAGACTTGAAGCGGGTAGAAGAAATGATCACGTCACACAAATCTATTTATTCACATTCCATTTCAGTAAGTCATATGGTCTACTATTACCCTTTGTCAACGTCACTGTAACAGTATATGCCAGTTTGATTACATCTTTATAGCCCAATACTTTAATTTGTTTGGTCACAGAATGAAATGCGTCACAGGATTGCATGTGTTTCTAGTCCAATATTTTAATTGTTTGGCCACAGAATAAAATACATCACAATATCACGGTACTATTTATACCCCAATACTTTAATTTGTTTGGCCACAGAATGAAATGCGTCACAAGATTGCATGTGTTTGTCTAGTCCAATATTTTAATTGTTTGGCCACAGAATAATATACATCACAATATCACGTTACTATTTATACCCCAATATTTTAATTTGTTTGGCCACAGAATGAAATGCACAAGAGAGCATGTTATCACATGTATATTTATTGTAATTTGTTTTGGCCAAAGAGGGAAATGTTAATGTCATAAAATAGTGTGTTACTATGTTTATACCCCAATAATGTAATTTGTTTGACCACAGAAAGAAATTTGAATGGCAAAAGGAAGCATATTGCTATCAGTGAAAGATGGGTTGTCGATGAATTTTTTAATCACAAGCATTTTTTGAGCCCAACTGAGATAAATAAGTAGGGAATTGTAAAGGGCCACTTCCAATCCCCATTTGTCTTTTGTATAGCTTTAAGTTAAGGTATTAAATATATCAATGAAAAAACTCTGAATGAGTATTTTGAATTATGCTGTCCTTTAATTTTCATTGCCTTTATGAAAGTTAGTATAATAGTATAGTCACAGAGATCCAACACCATTGACAGGCTTGCTAACGACTTTTATCCTGCACTTGCCCACTATACAAGCCGTGTCGCTAAAATTCGTTGTAAATGTTACACTATGTAATTTGTTTATGTATGATTTGATTCCAGAAAAGATGCCAAGACACTTGGTGATGTCATATAAATATATTAAAGAGTCAATCTGTTATTTTTGGTTTGATCTTTATTAACTTCGTAGCCATTCATGACAGCATGTTGTACATCTAGGCTGCAATTTGTGTTTTAAATTGCATGCTCAGATAAGAGGTCTAGTTGCAGTGTTGTTATTTGTATACTTCAGAGGCCAATGTTGTATTAGGACGAAAATTTTGGTGTGAAAAAAAGTTGCTTGGCAAGCTTTAAAAAAATGTTGGTTCTGAACAAAAGAATGATTCTATTCTTTGTTCATGAAAATTTAAGCCCATTCTCAAGTCAAATCAAGGAAAAAAATTAGGGGTCATCGTACAAAGTTTTGAAATAGACGTCAAAATGTTATCAAAATTTAGCCATTTTAGAATCCAATATGGCCACCGACTACTGCATGCACTATGGGATTACAAATTGTCGGTATCCTTGAAAACAAGATGATAGACTCCACATTTCTTTTATTATTTCAAAAGGTACACAGGTACAAGCAAACATTCATATGGCAAAGTTTAGAGAGAATTGGAGCACTTTGATTTTCAGGGATAGTTGTCCCAGAGGTGCATTCTACCTTAAGTCATATTAACGTTGGATAATCTACATTTTATAATGTGATGTTTTGTAATTTTCGATGTAAATTTGTAATATTTTCGTGATATTTTGCTTAATTACAGGATTTTAAGAGCCAAGTAAACAGCATGGATGCAGTGGTTCCTTCCACAAGGTATTACTATTTGTTTTTTTTTTGCTCCATTGAAGTTGACCCAGGGTCAAATCACCCCACAAATTTACAACTTATTGCCAAACAAGTAATCAAGCCCACACCTGATTTACTCTCGAATGTTATGCAGACATTAAGCCTGTGTTCACAGCACCATCAACTGAGAAAATGAGGGTACTCAGCTGATCAGAATGATTAAAATATTTCCAGTAAAGGATTTGGTGTAATTTTTGATAAACAAAAATGAATCAAAAATTGGCCAAAAAGTTGTATTATCGTGATTTTAATGTGGATATTGACAGCCAGTAAAGGTCACCATGCTGGTGGTAAGCACATTGCTGTCTTAGGGCAGAGTAAATACAACTATAGCATAGCAATAAAAGTTCTTTACCTTAACTATTCATCTGGGGGTGATGGTGTTTACCCAGCAGTAAATCATTGTATGGTTTCTAATTAGCTCCCAATGGACACAGTTCAAAGGGGTTGTAGGAACGGCCCATTTCTGTCTCTGCATCTATCAGTGCCCCTGAAAATTGCAGCATTACAATGTATGTGTGCACCTTGCTGAAATGACCCTGTGGACATATGAACAAGAGAAAGTCACTGATTTTGAGTGAAAGTTTAATAAACATCCAATCAGTTGGTTTTATCTTTGCCAATACATTTATGCTGTAAGAAACATCACAACTTGCAGTGACTTGAAACTGGAGATAGTCATAAACTGTCCATGGTCATAAACGTCATTATCCCAGCATCTTAATTAAGAGAAAAAACAAATTGAAGTGTGGAGTCTCAAGGGAATTTGCTCCAGATAGTTATCTTTCATCAGTGTGCAAGCAGGATGATAGCATGTCAGTTATTATTGTAAGATACAGACATTCATTTTGTTGTCATAACAACAGGAGAAATCATACTGCAGATAATGATTGTTAAATCCTTGAGTATGAGGAGGTTGTTCACCTTTGTAAGCAGGTGAATGACCGGCTGCCTAGACTTACCTGTCCGTGGAGGGTATAGTTATTAATACACTTCAACTGTAATGATAGAATCACATTATGTTTGTTGCAGCAATGAGCAGAAAGTCCAATCAGTGGAGAAACCATTGGTTAGCAAAGAATCCTCTCAGCAAGCCTTTAATAGCAGTAAAAGTGTAAGTATCAAATTGAATAACATGATATTATATCAAAACTGACAAAAAAATACATTATGACAAAATCCTCAGCAGACAGTTCAATTTTTTGAAATTTACATTTACATGAATTCTTTGAAATGTTTGTATATTTTTTCAAACGGTACATCTCCAAGGTGTAAGAATATGTTTACAACATGAGTTTAAAAATGAATGTTAAAACACGGACCTCAATTGTACATTGTAATTTTCGTTTTGTGGCCAACAGGAGGGTAGAGTTGAAAATGTTCTTGAAAATTTCTTTGTACTTACAGAATTGAGATATTTTGTGACAAGTACGATAATATTTTCTCGCTGATATGCGATAAAGTGTCCAACTTGTTTCTGAAATGTGTGTTTTGTACCATTAGATTAAAGTTTTGGTGTGCTTTGTTACAGGGCAATAGACAAGTTTGGTTAAATTCAACATTAGCAGCAAGGCGGAAAAGACTACATCAACACATAGATGATTTGCAAGAATGTTATTTTAACATTAGGCAAAGTTCACTTCCGCAAAGTAAGTAAATCAGCAAGCACAGATTCTATACTTGTTGAAGTACTGTGTTTTCACTGCAGTGTTTTCTATCAGGGGTTGTAGCAGGGCTCAACTCCCTACCGTCAACAATTGGTGTTCTGCTTTCATATTTTAGACCCCAAGATTATTGATTATGCACTCAATCTGATTAAAATCCAATGTAGTGTACACATCGTGATTTCTTTTTGGCTGTTACGTTTACTGTTGTTTATTTTGTGAGTGCTTTTTACATACATCTAACACAATACAATATCGTAGGTATTCCCGAACCCAATCTCGTACTTAAGAATAGCCAACCAGAATCCATTTTACAGTCTAACACTCAATGTTCGAAATTGAAAGAAAGAGAATGACCAAACAATAATATTATTGTCTGTGCTTTGCTCGTGCTCTTTTCGAACATATCGCGCTGAAGTACTGTACCATGTGTTTTGGCGTATTGCGTGTTTTCATTGGTTGACACCATTGAGTGAATTCACTCGGCACTCTCATGTGGCTCAGGAAAACCTATGGTATTGTGTCAGATGTGTGTAACGAGCGCTCACAAAAGAAAAAAGTGTATGCAAATATGCCTAGCAGCAAGACCACGGCCATGACAACAGCCAAATGATAACAATCATATATTGCAAAGATAGCAACAGGGATTAATAGACAAATTGATAAACATTCAAAAAATGTATGCAAACATACCTAGCAACAAAACTACGCCCATAGCAAAAGCCAAATAATCACGTATATTGCAAAGAAAAATTCAGGGATTCATAGACAAGCGAATGAACATTAAAAAAATGTATGCAAATATGTCAAGCAACATGACCACACTCATAGCAACAGCCAAATGATAGCGTATATTTCAAAGATAACAACAGCGTTGGATGGGTGACTGGATAATCATTCAGCAAATGAACACCTATGCCTGACATGGATCAGCTTGTGGGTAAACATTTTTAAAAACTGTAGAGTTGTGCTACAATGCCTTTGGCACTATTTTTAATCCTACCTTGTGTTTCTTGAAAAGCGTAAGAAACTGATTTACATAACGATGTATGACTAAGCATTTACTGTGCAACTTTCACACTATTTTATCATGATGAATTTCTGGTTAGAACACTGATGCATTGATGTACTCCACCTGAAATAGATTGCCAAATTAATTCCTAATTTGTGATTGTTTACAGACGACACTGATCCTGATTTATTGGCAGAATTTACAGACAGTCTCAATAAGTTTACTAGATTTACTTCAATAAGGCCGTTAGCTACATTAAATTATGCCAGTGACATTTACAATGGTTCCAGTATTGTATCAAGGTGAGTACAAGTCTCAGTAGGGGTTTCTTGCCATGACTAAATATTAGTTTACATACACTTTATACTGTGTGGTTTACTAGTATATAGTGTCGAGTGCATAGACTTGGCTATCTGGCTTGATAATGTTGTTTGTCAGTCTGTCAAGCCAGTTTATTGAGTTGGATCGCCTAGTCTCTAGGCTAGTTATTGCTATGAATCATGCAAAAGATAGCAAAAAACTCTGACTTTTTGTTGTTCTGGAATGTGGGAATACAACAAACAAAAAAAACAAACCCATGTTGAATTTCTGCATGTTATTGCCAAGAATGTACACAGTGCATTAAACCATCTTTGATGCGACAAGGACAGTTGCGATCACTTTGCTCAATACGTTAGCCCCATCTACATGGCACTAGGATAGTTTGAAGCCCGTGTAGGTGCAAACATGTCCTGAAAATGTCCTGACTTAGGACACCTTTGAGGGGTTTCCTGAAACCCTCCTGACTTCGCCTTCTGTAGAGTCAGGAGGGAACGCACGACATCTCCACTGCAACCTTCCTACCTGTAGACGCAAATCTATCCTATCTCAGGTAGGACTTGGGACTGCCTCAGGTAGGACGACCTATGTGTAGATGGGGCTATTGACAGATGTAGTGTTTACTTCTAGATCAAAGGTAAAATGAAGCAGACTGTCAATAACAGTTGCCACTGGGAAGACTTCCTCTCAATACACCTGGATTTCTACTTACATACACACAATGTTTTTGCAAGGGCAGTAAGTAGGTAAAATCTACTGGGGTTCCCGTGTCATTTCACATGGGTTCCCAAATAAAATTACCATAGACTCTATGGGGAAACACTGCCATTTTTACCCCTTGCTCTCTTTCTGTTACTGGGGTTCCACAACCTTAGCAAAAACATTGGTACAGTTACTGAGTTAGTGTGCATGGAAAAGTTCAAATTAAGGTTATTCCTTGGTTTATTCTTTACAAGATTGTTATCACTGGGAAGACTTCCTCTCAGTACATCTGGATTCCTACTTTAATATGCACATAGTATTAAAAAATGGAACATACAATACATGATGAGGCATAGATGTCACATGCACTGAATGAACAAACAACTTTTTCTTACCGCCTAGTTTTGATAGTACTAGATGTGAGCCTACCACTGTCATCATCAATCTCCCCCTAACCTTTCAAAGCAATGATATATCATATCTACTTGTAATACCTGTACATTTGATACATTTATCATGTTCTCATCAATATATCTGATCCTACATGTCATGTGTGTTTTCAGGCTACATATAAATCATGTATACATAACATTTTATTTCATGTATATGGTTCAACTAGTCTATCTAGTGTTCTCAGGATCACAGACAGTACCAGTAGGGTGTATTGTAATAAAAATAATGTCTACTGTTAGTTATTGATGTTCCGCAGTGTTTGACAAATTCACAAGAGTATTTCACTGGATACCAGTAAATTTTTACTCTGGTAAAGGTTGTCAGGATAAAGGTGAAATTCTATTTTACCCAGTAACTTTCCATATTATTATACTATCTACTGAATACCATAATATTGGTTATTGTTGGGTTAGTTGATTGCATTGTTTTCTACAAAAAGTATATGGAGGTTGGTATGGGGAAGGGCATGTGATGTTTGAGACAAATGTATGGAATGGTTTCAATGATGTCAAAATCCAGCTGTTTTGATAGTGTGTTCTTGTATTGCATTTTAGAAACCTGATCGAAACAAGGTTGCTATATTTTATCTTGGTTGAATTTCTTTTAAAAAAAGAGAATATATTTTTGAAAATCCCATTTGTGAGGATGCCTTATGCCATCATCATGGTAACACAATTAGAGCATTGTTATCATAAAGTGCAGCAATTTACAGATATCAGATATCAAGGCTTGTTTACTACTGTTGATAACGTACCTTTCTGACAAATAAGCTCCTGATAATCACGATTGTTTCTGACAAACAAGTTCCCAATGACTCATATTTATCAGAGGCCTTATAATAATCTCTATTTAGACTGGAATGTGTGTGGATCGTTCTTTAGGTATATATAAAACACTTGTCTCCCAAGAAGTCCAGTGAGGGCCATCCCTCATGGGTCCAGTGTTAATGCAGGAGAAAACCAGAATACCCGGGAAATCCTGCATTGTCACTGAACGACACTCTTCTTACAGCATGGTAAATTAAATCAAACCCTTAGGTTCGAACCCCAACCGCAGTGGTAAAAGGCAAGTGGTTTAACCACTCGGCCAATGACAACCCTACTGTCAAGCTTAAAAGGCCAGGTTCTCACATTAGTGTTATCTTATCAATTGCACCATGGGGAAAACGTAGGGTCATACTTTCATCCTGGGTCACCTTTTTCTGTAGCTCTGCCAGACAAATGTTTTTTCATGCCTAGATTTTAATCTCAAACAGAACTGGGCCTTTTAAACCATTGTGTAGATTTTTAGTGTCTAATTTTTGTAATGTTTGATCTCTGTGTCTTTTTGTCCACAGCATTGAATTTGACAGGGACTGGGAGTTCTTCGCAATAGCTGGTGTCACAAAGAAAATTAAAGTGTTTGAGTATGGAACTGTTATACAGGACGCCGTAGATATACATTATCCAGCCAATGAAATGGTCTGCAATTCCAAGATTAGGTGAGAAAAATATGATAGATAAAATAACATGTGTTTCTAATCTGAATTCTCTCTCTCTCTCTCTCTCTCTCTCTCTCTCTCTCTCTCTCTCTCTCTCTCTCTCTCTCTCTCTCTCTCTCTCTCTCTCTCTCTCTCTCTCTCTCTCTCTCTCTCTCTCTCTCTCTCTCTCTCTCTCTCTCTCTCTCTCTCTCTCTCTCTCTCTCTCTCTCTCTCTCTCTCTCTCTCTCTCTCTCTCTCTCTCTCTCTCAAAAAATAAATAAATAAAAGAAATGACAAGTCTTGAAACTCATGATTACAGAAAGCTCATCATTATAAACAAAATGGCAATATGTGCATCATTTGTAGAAATGTTGTTGGATTAGGGAATAAATTATTATGATTTATATCATTTTTGGGAAAGATTATATGCATGAAGGGAAACACTCGATTTCCGCACCCACAGTGACTTTCTATATTAGATGAATATGCCATCCCCCAATGGGCACATTAAATAGTGTAATGGGATTGTGTAATTAGATTCCCGTTTTTATGAGTCAGGAAATGAAATTATACAGCTTTGATATTGCAATTGATAATGTCAAAGAACTGACACGCAGCAGTATTGCTTTCATTTTCTCCAGTCTTCGTGACAACAGACGAAAAGTGTGATTGAAATAATTGACATTATATCGTGCACGACTTAGCCGAGTTGAACCAAAAAAATGTAGAATTTATACAAATGTTTGTTCTGCATCACGACAGCATGGGTCTATGTCACGACAACGCATGTCTACATGTATGTCACTGATTCTGCTTTGTTCAAAATATGAGTCAAAATGTCCAAAATTGTCATTATTTTCCCCCGCTTTTTCTTTCATATTACTGGCGCTGGTATAATTATGTTATTCTCCCAGTACTTTTCTTCATTCAGCCGGAAAATATTCGTGACCTAAAGGTTGTCACTACTCGTCTAGTGACTTTTTGTGACAAAGTCCCCCTTTATAGGTCACTCATATTGTCCTTGGCAGAACGAAGCAAATTATTATGGAATACCATCTTATTGTGTACATAAGTATACTGCATAGTAAAAATGAGATGTAACATATACGTTTGTTTGTGAGCTTTCATGTATGGTTTTCAGTTAGAGTAGGTGTGCCTCGCGGGCAGATGAAACTAATAAAAAATTAATGTTCACTTTCTGTTTGACAACATTATGACTATCCTGGAGGGTTGAAATAAAATGCAGACTTTTCCCGATGTATGTGAATTATTTATAGGCTTGAAGGAAGTCCTACTCTCTTCCTCTGACAGCTTCTGTTGTATTATTTAGTTTGTAAGCATGATGTACTGATAGTATACCATGGAGGAGATCCCTTATACCTTCATGAGTTTACCCACACACATATCATATACTCGCGTCACACTTGCACTCTATGTGCGTGCGCACGCACGCACACACACACACGCACACACACACACACACACACACACACACACACACACACACACACACAAACATACACATACACATATCTACACATACACATGAGTACATGCACACAGTGACACACCAACACTTGTATACCCTACACACGCTATACACGTACACATCCTATCTATACATACACACTGCACACAAATCATATGCTCACACTCACACTTTCTGCATACACATGCAGTCACGCACCTTACATGCACATTTATACATCCTACATACACTTCACACACACTCACACACACACACACACACACACACACACACACACACACACACACACACACTCGATCTGTATATACACAATGGACATACTTATACTTGCACTCTTAGTCTGTGCCCACACCCACGCCCACCCACCCACCCACCCACCCACCCACAGTCACACATACCCATCCACTTGCATACATGCAGACATATATACACAGTCATATAAATATGCAAATAATAGTCTTACCAAGATTCCCAAGTAGAGTGAAAATGTAGCGAATAAACTCATCAACTTTTATCTCTTTCTTTTGCTTTCTACTGTGAAAAGCATTGACCAAATATATTGAATTATTAAACATTTGCAATACTTTCTAATTTCAGTTGTATTTGTTGGAATGCCTATCACAAGGGTATGCTGGCAAGTAGTGATTATGAAGGAACAGTGACACTATGGGATGCCTTCAATGGCACTAAAACAAGGTTATTTCAGGTAAACCAACTCTATATCTCTCTCTGTAATTCAGTAACAGACAGGTTTGTATGGTTTGGAGGCATGCATTAGTGATTAGTCTTACCTTGTTGGATCATTGACTGCAAGCTATTATCAGTCTGTTTGACTGATTAAAAATAGTATGATTCGAAAGTCTCGCCTCCTAAACCCAGACTTGTATAATCATAAATACTAATCCAGTGATGTAGACACACGTTGTCGTGACATAGAACGACCAGAGTATATATTCCATATTTTTTGTTCAAATTAGCTCCTGCATGGTATAATTTTAATATCCAGAGAGCTCCCAGCACTAACAATTATTAACCTTGGCATGGATCTATAGCAAAACACAACAGCCCTTTATACTTCCCCAACTCCCTGGGAGTATACAATCCACAAAATTAGTACTGTTTTGTTTTACAGGAGCATGAAAAGAGATGTTGGAGTGTAGATTTCAATAAAATGGATCCTAAATTGATAGCGTCAGGATCAGATGATGCCAAAGGTAAGCTGGTTTCAGAACGTGGCTAGAAATTTTGATTATCTGTTATCACTTAGGCTATTGTCTCTAACAGTAATAATAGAAAACAAAGATGAAGGTTGTTCTTTAATAATAGAATAATAATATAGATTTTATTTAGATTTGGTAGCCTCGAGGGATTCTTACCTCTTTTGATTAGGGTCAAATCAGGAAAACTGTGTTTACAACAACAAATTGTAGCGTTTTTTTATTCACACGTTTTTTTTTATGAAAGAGTGTGGGCTGTTTCTTAGCCAGAGTAGCCTTGAAACTTGCAACAATGATTCATAACATCTTGTACATTGCACATAACGTGTCAGTTTATATATAAAATTGAAGGAGAATTTCTGTTACAGTGCAAATATAGCTTTCATTTTAGTTATTCTTGTTGAGAGAGTCAGCTGATTGGATCCTTATTTTAGCCACTTATCGAATAGCTGGACAATGATCACTAATGGTGATGTCAACGAGATTGTCCTTCAGCAACATATGGTGTAATATCACCAATTTGGCTCTAAATTGTCTGCTTCTCTTCCTGTTTTCAGTTAAACTTTGGTCAACCAACATGGAACATTCTGTGACGTGTTTGGAAGCTAAAGCTAATGTCTGTTGTGTCAAGTTCAACCCAACTCAAATGTACCTTCTTGCATTTGGTTCTGCAGGTAAATAAACACTCATGATTTCTTGTATATCTTCTGAAATGATTCTTTAATGTCAGTCTTTTGCAATTTTATGGATAGAACAGAAAATAAGAGAATGTAACACGAAATACACCTCAGAATTAAACTTTAGCTGTTACTTTTTTCAAGAATACTCCAACCCGTTCTCAGTTAACATGAAGTAAAAAACAGCAGAGGTCATCGAAAAAGTTTTGTAAAATTAAATGATATCAAACTTAAGCCATTTTAGAATCCAATGTGGTGGCTGAAAATCAGAACAGTGTTAACTCTGTGGGGAAAATAACAGATTGTCGATTTCTTTAAAAAAAAAAGATGGTGAACCCCAAATTTCTTTAATTAATTCAAAAGGACCAGGTGCAAGCTTTCATATTACAAAGTTTGGAGAGTTTTTATGAAGTTTGATTTTCAGGGAAATTCAACCCTATATAAATTGAAATTTAAAAAAGTCAAAGTTTAAAATATAGAACTTGAGACTTGAACTAAGTGCTTTAAAATGGTAGGTTAGGTAGTAGCGTATTTTCTTGAAAAAAACACAAAAAATGGATTCAGTTGTTACAGTGATTTTTATAATTTCTTGCATAATTTTATCATGCTTTTGTTATTTTGAGAATTGTGGTGTCATTTGTTGTGTGATTAGGCCTAAAAAAAATAGTTTGAAAATTGGTTATCTTTACCCCACCTAGTTTACCACTGCCAACCCTAAACTATTTTTTTTACGTATTCAAGAAAAAATAAATAAAATCACAAAAATTGTGAAGTCTTGTGAGAAATAGTGGATGCCGAAACTGACATCAACTTAAGAAGATAATATAAAACTATTCTTCCAATCTGTAATGGCTTCACATCTGATGAGAAGAAACCAGTAACGCAGAGACCATATGGAAAACAATGAAAAACATAACTACCTGAACTAGACACTCACACATGAAAAAAACAATCTACCGACCCCACCTATTCTAAAATTGACCGTAATTGGAACCACACAATTTTTTAAGGCCTTAATCTACGTTTGTTATATTATAATTATATAAACACAGAATTGTAATAGTTGTTTTAAGTCATATGTTATTTGAATATTATTGTCAGTAACATTTTGTATGATGGTTATCTCACACATGTTAATTGAGTACTGCATGTTGTAACTCTTATAGCTCACAGACTTCTCACACTCCTTTCAAAACTAGAGATCTGCCATAGTTGGAATTGATCACTTTGATTTGAACACCAATGACAACTCTCATTTGTTGTAAATTTGTCTTGTACATGTATGTGTTGCAAGAAATGTCTTCAGAAACCGTGATCTTGTTTGTCTTTTAACATAGAGAACACATGACATCATTTCATGAAAGACTGCACTGACCTGTGTGTGACAACTCCAAGGTGATTTGCACAGTATGAAACATAAGTGAAAGCATACACAAACAAGCAATGCAACATTTTAAATTCTTGGAATTACATGACCGAGTCTGTATATTTGTCTGTGTGTGTATATTTTGCAGATCATTGTGTACATTACTACGATCTGAGGTATACCAAACAAGCAGTACAAGTATTCAAGGGACATAGGAAAGCCGTGTCTTACTGTAAATTTGTCAACTCAGAAGAAATAGTGTCAGCGTAAGTATATCTTGTTGTGGTATTCTGCAGAATTGAAATGTATGCTGTATGTCAACCCTGTAAGATGGACAAAATCTGAGTTCACTTCAGGTCTTTATAGTGTAGTAGTTTCCTCCCTTCTATAACTTCAAAACAATGAAAGTTAACGTATAAACATAAAATTTATTTTGTAATTGAAATTCTTTCTTGTCGATAAACAGTTTTGGAATAATGTTGACAATGTGGTGGTTTATCAAAATAGGAATTTATCAATGGTTACAGAAAGTAAAGTAAATTTTATTTGGAAACATTGTTGATGCTTTGCATAGTTCACTTTGTTGTTGAGAAATACTGTATTTGTACAAACGACCAGTTAATGCAGTCATGGTTGTTTCCACAAGAGATGCAAAGTGATTTATGTTTCAACATGGTATTTTTGTAGTTTACTGAGTTTAACCATGCCATATTCCAAACAACAGATCTTTTAGGGTTTTATGGTAGGCAAAAATGTAGAACAGTGGATCAACTGTGCAATATGTGAGCATTTATATTCAAACTAGGGAGTTAGAGTTAGGTATATGGTTACACTTCCAAGCATAGATCAGACTTGTATCATTGCCTTTGCCCAGAATGTAGAACAGTGAACCAACTGTACAATAGATGTACATTATATTCAAGTTAGGGAGTTAGAGTTAAGGATAGGTTGTGAATAGGAATAGGGCTAGACTCCTTAACATACACCTGATTTGTATCACCTTCGGTGGGATGACTATGTTCGATATATGACCTGCATGGTATTTCTTGTGGTTTAAGCCTATGTGACCACACAGGTCTTGCAGAGTGTGAAAACTATATCGAAATCTATGTTGGTATCTCTAAAGACATCCTAATTACATTGCATTCCATCTAACTGTAATGTGTTTGTATAAGCAATCATATGATCAGCTCCTGGTATATATACCAGTTGATCTAAATATTTGAAGCATGACTATCTATTACATTGACTATCTTACATAAACAATGTAAGTGTTTTGTAAACAGAATAGTAATGTCTAACTGTGTTATCTAATGTTTAGTTTGGTATATATTGTGTTGCTGTATACTGTTGTAATAGTACTATGGTTTAGTCTCAAAATATAAATACAACAATGAAGTCGGCTTGTTGCATACTTGAAATTGCATGCCAGGTCTTTAATTGGCGAACCAGTGCAAGGTCTAAACTCAGTGTATGGTTTCTTGAGCCACACTTGACTCTTTTTTAGTCCATCATGACAGTCCTCTGATGGACAATTATACCAAGCACAAGCCAAGTTGAACAACAAAATGTGGAATTTATACCCCTGGTTGTTCTACATGTATGTCATGACAATGCATGTCTATGTCACTGGCTGTGTTTGAAATATGAGTCAAAACATTCACAATTACCACTACTTTCTGTGATTTTTCTGTGATATTAGTGGTGCTTGTATATTTATGTTACTCTCCAATATTTTAAAATACTCATGACCTAAGGGTTTTGTCAATACTCCTCTAGTGGCCTGTAGTGACAAAGTCCCCTTAGGTCACTCATATTTTCCTTGGCTGAATAAAGAAAAACGTTTGTTAGTAATATCTGAACTTGTCTAGTGGCTGGTAGTGACAAAGCCCCCTTAGGTCACTCATATTTTCCTTGGCCGAATGAAGAAAAACATTGGGTAGTATGTCTAATTGTAGCTGTAACTAGAACTATTTTTGTTCTTTTTTACAACTTATGTTCATATTGTTGTAGTGATCAAATACAGGGGCTGACTGGGACATGGTGGTAGTTTAAATCTTGCCCAAGAACAAATGACATTTGCGAGACTGGAAGTGGCAAGTTGCAGATTCCATGCTGGTCACACTAACCATGCGGCCATCATGATGCCAAGGAACAGGGGTCTGAATGTAATCAGTTCTGAACCCTGTCATATTTTGACTCCCATGTTCTATTTCTTGGACTACAGGTCGACTGATAGTCAGTTGAAGCTATGGACAGTGAGTAAACCTCACAGTGTTAGGACATTCCGTGGTCATATCAATGAAAAGAACTTTGTTGGGCTAGCAGCAACAGAAGATTACATTGGTTGTGGCAGTGAAAACAACTCTCTCTATGTCTACTATAAAGGACTTTCTAAACAACTTCTAACCTTTAAATTTGATACTGTCAGGAGTGTACTGGTGAGTTGAGTCTATTATTGATATGTTCGTTCAATTGGAGTGAAGCTATAGTTAGATGCTTTGTGATGTTTGTGTGTGTTTGTGTTGTATGTAGTGTTGCATGTGTGTGCGTGTATACGTGTTGTGTATGTATGTATGTATGTATGTATGTATGTATGTATGTATGTATGTATGTATGAATCATGTATATATGTATGTATGTATGTATGTATGTATGTATGTATGTATGTATGTATGTATGTATGCTTATCTCAGTCTGTCCAAATTTTTGAGGGGGATGTCAATATGACTATTGCAAATCTGGTTGTACTGGCATTAGATCTATAGAAACAAAACTGTGTGGGAGACAATACCATATTTCATATTTAATGTTCTAAATTCCTGGTGAGAGCACATAGCACGTACATGTACAAGTTAGCCAACGCATGTTAGTAGTTCATTGGGATAACATAAAATTTAATGTACTAGTGTTCTAATTAAATAGACCCAAAAATAACTACCAAAGACCATAAAGTTGAAGATTTCATATCCCTTTGAGTTAGTTGACATTATTTGCATACTTCTAAGTTTTGCCACTGTTAATGAGCATAGCAGAAGGTCAGTTGTTATCCCAGTGTGCAATTTTATTTTGTCAGTGTTCTTTCAAATGTTTGGAAATGCTGGTAATAAGGAAGGGACGTCTGTTAAAACTTGCATTGATTTCTGCACCTTGTACCATAATTCTAGTATGGCGATTTGGTTGAATGCATGGGGTACTCACTCAGTTAGATTTGATCCCCTTACCACCTGTAATGTAGTATACAGCCTGGAAATAAAATAGTTTAAACCTTTGTTATTGCTTTGTTCAAGAAAACTGACACTGATTCTCAGTTTATAAAATCAAGAAGCAATCAGGATAACCACATAAATTTATAAAGGAGAGGTGAAAATGAAATCAAAATTTATAAGTCATTTTATCACGACTAAATTAAACCCTAGGGGAAAATTAGATATTGGTGATTTCCCTGAAAAACAAAATAAGGGACCCATATATTTGTTTCATTGTTTCAGAAGGACCAGGCCGGGTACCCAAGTCAAAATACTTACAGAAAACCAAATTCCAGCATATTGCTAATGTTGATGCATGTATTCTATAACATTATGATTGTCTTCTGACATTGTTAAAACAGCTGATTGCATAGTACAGATTTCCTGAACATTTTTTGATACATATGATAAATTACATCATCGGATCTTTATATATCTTGAATCCAAGTTTGAGTTCATCAGTCAAATTGCAAGTAGTGATTACGTGTGTGTGCTTCCGAAAGTATAACACTTCAAGGACCTTTTAAATATGCAGCAAAAACTACACCCAAATATGTATAAACTCAACTTGTGCTCCTTTAAATATTTATACGTGTTTGTGTGTCTCTGCAGGATAAAGACAAGAAAGAAGAGGATGCAAATGAGTTTGTTAGTGCAGTTACATGGAGAACAGTAAGTCTTCACATATACATATATCTGTATTGTTCAGTATTTATACTCTGCCTCAAAGAGACGATACAGACATGTCTAAAAGTAACTGTACATATAAGGACAGCCATACTAAGTTATTTCTATGTTACACATCTTAACACCTTAAAAATGATTGGACGGGCGGTCGGTCGGTCGATCGATCGGTCGATTAAAATTTTAAAAAAAAGAAAAGAAAAGATGTATGTATACAAGATTGTGATACTTTTAATTCAAAATACTACTTCAACAGTCTTAATGACGTAGAAATTTGTAATTAAAGTCAGAAGGAAAGTGAATTATTTGATTTAACAAAATCCTGAATTTCAGCAACGAACAATAATTTTTGCCCAGACACACATTTATGGAGTCGTCATCTTACCATCAATGATGTTGTGAATTTTTTTTATCTAATTCTGCTATAGAGGGTATCAATTTTTAGAAGAAAAAAAAAACATCTCGCTGAATTGAAGAGATATTGGTTAGCTCAGGAGAAACCTAGAAATTGACTAAGGCCTCCCCAACGTGGTTAAAATTAATGGCACTGTAACAAAGGCCTCATTTTTAATGACAGTCAGTGTCTAAAATACACTGAAATTTATGTAGGAGGAAATTGGCGTTGGCTCAGTGTAGAGGTGCTGGTACTTTCACAAATTGTTGTAATGTTATTTTCATGTACCTGTGTCATATGAATACCAGATGAGAATGTTATTGGTAACTAGACACAATTCAACATATTTTATTAGTTGCATATTAATATTAATAAAAAGACAACAACCAAGACCACATATTTCAAAATGTTCTGTATATGTTTCTTAGACATATTTTTTGCATGGGAAAAAACCCATAAATGATATTAATGATAATGAATATCAAAATATTTCATACTGGTTAATAATTAACAAGCACCTGACATGTTAATGCTACATTTCCATATGTTTTGGCCCGGCATTTGTAAATATTTTAAGTAATCCAGTCATTTTATGCCAAAAAAAAAGGGGTCCACCCATCACTAATTGCAACAGAATTTATTTTTTCACCACATATCTCAGAAATGTCTACAGAATCACATATCAAATATCTACCCAAATCCAATTAGTGGTATGGTGCCTAATTTGCATAAATCCAATATGGCCACTATGAAGATAATACCGAAAAATTCTGTTGCAATTAATGATGGGTCATTCCATATTTTGACTGGACTAAATAACACAGGAAGTAACTACCGAATGGTGCCACGGATGTATATAGTTGTGATAACTGACAAGATGGTCAAAGCCTGTCTTCAATCTGATGTGAAGTACATGACAACAATTTTCAAAAATCCATAAAATATTGATAAATGTAATGTGATCCATAGTAAGAGTGTTTTTATCACTTTAGATATAGACATTCACATTATACTGATGCCCTCTCTAGTGGTTTGTCTTGCTATAGCTTGTTATCATGAATTAGAGGGGGTGTATATTACCTTTGTTGAGATTTCTTTTATTGTTGGTACTCACTTGAAGGAAATACACTGATATCTGTTAGTGTTGAGACATATTCCTCTCTAATACCCACACCTCCCTGTGTGGTGATGACTTGACAATGTTCACTATACCAATACACAAGTTATTGTCTTTGAACAGAAAATATGGGTAGCTGTATACACAGGTTGTTGCATGTCACAACCCGTGTCGACATCACTTGTTTTGCAGTGCTCAAAATACGAGTCAAAACATAATCTTCATTATTTTTCATGATTTCCGTAATTTATGCATGAGGTGGTATAATTATATTAATCCCCATATTTTACTTTATTCCGCCGAAATACTTGTGACATATATAAGGGTTTGTTACTACTCGTCTAGTGACTCATAGTGACAAGGCCCCCTTAGGTCACTCGTATTTTCCTTGGCTGAATGATGAAAGATATCTGGGAATAACATCTAATTATACAACTGCATCCTCATCTTGTATGTTCATGTATACACTCGCACTCACATTCAAAACCAGATAACAGTGGCCGGTTGTCAGGGGCAACATGCTATCATGCTCTCAGAAGTACTTCTTACATTTTGTTTCATTTTAAATTATATTAGATTTAATTGTTACCTGAGATCATTACATTATAGTACAGACAGACCATTACATCAATATATCATATTGATTTTTTATCATTTTACAGGATTCCAATGTATTAGTAGCAGCCAATAGCCAAGGAACAATCAAAGTATTAGAGTTGGTATAGCAGCCTTTCAACATTCTGAAATCTGGTCCACACGTCAAAAAACTCGCCAGCAAAAATACCCAAGCTTTCAAGTGCCTCGCTTTAGAAGAAGACAACAAATATTTAATGTATAAATAGATGTATAGAATGGAACTGTGTTTTTTTTTTTTTTCTCGACAAACTGTTACATTATAGAGTTATTTGTTCTACACTAGAACGTCAAGAAATATTTATGTTTAGAAGTTTGTCGCAATACTTCAGTTGCTCATCAGCTTTGAACTCTTGCACCTCTTCAAGTGCTGTAGGCAAGAGATGTGGCCATCAGGCTTGGCAATGGTTTAGAATGGCAGTCTGTGATTGTGAATATTATGGCAAATCTTTTCTCCATGATCCTTATTTTTGTCTTTAGAACAGATTTCTTCTTGTAGCTGAGATATTTGAGTGAAGGGATCCCACTGAAACTAGAAAGATAAGTGCTTTGAGAGAAAGAATCTGCAGTCAGGAAATCTAGTCAGTATGAAGTGTTACTGGTCAGTGACGTAGGGAATAATGTGTACATGTGCTGGTATTCAAGCAGTGTTTTCCCAGAATGAAGTAATGTCTAACTTATAAGTCCTCCTGTAATTTCTTAATACTGTCTTGATATAATGACAGTCCCACTCAAAGTCACATTTACAACACTGGTAATCCAGTCTTCAGTTTACTAAAATTGGTGCAAACTAACTATTGTTCTTCATTTTGGTAGATTACACAAGTGGGTGATAGCGGTTCCCTCTGTAGTGTGATTCTAATCACCCTGTGATCAAGATAGTGTAAACGTTGTGACAATAGTTTTAGTTTGTGTCTATCTTAGAAAACCAAAGGTTCAAGTTCCAGGGTAATATGTCAAAATGATATCAAAAAGCCACCAAATCCAACATTCTCCCTTCTCAATTTCTAAGTACAGGTGTTCCCAGTCACTTCTCCCTTTGTAGAAAAATTCTAAGCAGAACACTGGATGAGATAATTTATGGTAAAAGTTGTAAGATAAAGCCCAGCTTTTTCAATGATACTTGCATTTCGTTCTCTTCTTTATGCCCTACATTTTAATTTTGAAACCAGTAGATGTACAAGAACAACAATGTACACGTTACTGATGTTAGGTTTCTTGTTTCTGTAAATTCACAGTGAGAAGAGTTTTGATGAACTTCTTACTCTATTGCTTTTCTCAAAATCTTTGCAAGGTTTACATGAAGCATTGTGTTGTATTTAGCTTTAAAGGTATTTCCACTTACTGCATGAGGAAAACCGCAAGTCACAATACAGTAACACAGTTTGGCTAGGATTTCAAAGTACAATCCAGGATAACCACCAGTGAGGATACTTATCCGGATTGGGCTGCATATCCCAATTGGGATGATAACCTACACTTTCTGTATTCTGATTAGATAACCAATTTTTGAATTGAGTTGTTGACGGGTATCGTTGTTTTGCAACATTTAGCCCAGTTAGCAGTTATTCCTGACTGTTGTAAATCTTTCCAGGTTTTCTACACACTTTTCCTGATTCATTTGCAGATAGGAAATAATGTGTATGTAGTGAGGCATCTTTGTTTACATGTAGCGGAAAGTAAATTGACCAGTATGTATATGCACACAGCATACCACTCGGGCTGGTGATTTGTATAAAGTCTACAGCTGTATACTGCCCTCTAGTGGCAACATCATGGATGTGATGTAGTCAGATGGATCGCCAGTAGATAAATGCATACTGAGAAAAGGTTTAAAATGATTAGAATGACTTGATATGCATATTTTGTAAATGATTATGAGATTCAAGTATAGTTGCATCTGTTTTCCAAAAAAGTGGGAACCTTTTGATAGCCTCCCAGATCGTATGCAGTCACGGCATACCCAGTTTCACCAGCATACCAAATGAAGGTGTCTGCAACTCAAACTACATCACATTTGTATGTACACAGAAATTGTTATCATTCTTTTGAAAGAGCTGAAAAATGACATTTAAAAAAAAAAAAGTTTTATTTTCTAAATATCGTAATGTTCAAATCACAATGTAATGAATCACGAAAAGCCTGTAAATAGAATATTTCTTGTGTATTAGGCTGCGGATCCTCGCTAGATGGCAAATAATATCAGCGTAAACTCTGTCAATTTTGTTAGAGTTTACAGTAGTAAGTTAATGGTCTGATTGTAAGAATAGTTACAGTACTAAAGAATGGTAATAGAATTCTGCATCTATGCACTACCTGGTTGACGTCTTTGTAAAAAAAAAAAAGTGTTGGACTGGATATGGATATTTATTGATAAAAAATTACAAACTGTGTCTACACAAATGTACTTACAGCTTCTGTGTGTGTGTCTATATACTTCTGTTGTTTTTTGTAATGTAATTTGTCATTGACCCATTGTGATTTCATCCAATTCAGGAAATTCAATTTTTTTTGTGTTCCTGAATTTAATAAGTGTATTTCTGCCACAAAGAAGCCTTTTTGACCCCTTTGAAACAAAATATATCTTTCCACTTTTATGAGATCTGAAACCAAAAAAATAAAATAAAATGAGTCACAAAAACTAAGCCGCTCGCTGTATATGTAATAAACAATTATGTATATCTCATTCATAGCTTGTAAAGAACTGGTTTAATTTAATATATTCTTGGTAGAATTGTAATTTTAAATTATTGTGTAACCTACGTAGCCATCCAATTTATTTAAAACCGGTCGTAGAAAAGTTGGTACACTTACACAGCACTCAGTCTGGTAGGTGGCAGGCAACACAAGGTCTGTTGACGTCAGGTCAGCTGGACGACAACACAAGATCTGCCAAGTGACAACACTTGGTCTGCTAGGTGGTAACACTTGGTCTGCTAGGTGGCAACACTTGGTCTGCTTATGGTCACAATTTATATTTCCAAAGTAAGTAACTATTTGACCTGCCCACTGTACTGCTAAGATGTAAAACCCCTTTTTTTGCAGTTACCTTCATTTTTTCAAATTAATTTCCTAATTTAGCTTTGGTAATCAGCATGTTCTTCATGTTGTCAAGGAGTGAGCAATATGGAAAGGGGCATTATTTTTCCCATTAGGCCTAGAGTGAGGTTATTCCAGGAGCTATGTTTTTCCTTTATCTTTGTTTCATTTTAAATGCCAACAATGCTTTCTGCTTTATTTCATTGAGTGATGGGACTAAATTCATATTGTACAAAAAACAGAAAATGGTGAAGACATCTAATACCTTTTTATCAATTCATTGTAGATTTCCAGATGGCAGATGATAGTTCAAAAGTTTTTATATATGATTGCATACTTGGTTTGTTGCTAGCACCATCACTGAGTGATTACAGTAGTTGCTGAAACCTTTCATCTGTTGTTTAAAACGTTGGAGAAAATGTGCTAAATTTCCATACGGACTCAATAGATTACTTGAGTTTGTTCATAGACATTGGAGAGAGACTCTCTCTTCAATGTCGCAATGTTGGTGGTTTGTTGAATAAACTGAGATCAGTTCAGTTACTGAGAGAATGCACACTGTATGGGAAGGCCAGAACTTGAGATATGTATGCGTTGGTAGTAGATTACTTGTATTGTACTGTCCAACATGAGTACAGAAAAGAAGGGTTGTTGACATATATGTTGATGTTCTTGCAAATAAGTTGAGAGGAGTGAACAATTCAGCAGTTCTCTCAGAGTGTGATTACTCATTTACCCATACTGTGACACCAAATACAGAAATTAATTTTTGTCCCCATATGTACTATATAGATCCTGGAGTAAACTCAATGGAGTTTATAATTTTGTGTAAACCCCCCCCCCCCCCCAAATTTTGTTCGTTGCATGTGTACAATGCACATGTTACAGCTTACCTTGCAGATGAACGCTAATCTTGTCTTTATATCGACCTTATCACTTAGAAGTTGGCCGAATGTATCCCAAGTTTTGTTCAGGACAAGTGGCAATAGAACACAGGGACTAGACCAAGTACCTAATTACTGAATGAATTTAGCACCTGAAGTAGGTCATCATGCTAATTTGTTAATAGATTAACACCTGGATTAGAACAAGTGCTGATTGGTTAATAAATTAATCACCTGGAGTAGGACAGGCTGTATTGGTCAATTAATAAAATGAGCACATCTTACGAAATCAGGATAAATAAGTTTAATATGTCTGTTTCATTTCTATTAGATATAAATTGTACAGTTTACAGTGCTGTAATTTCTTCAACTTTGTAACTGTACAGTTCACAGCACTGTAATCTGTCACCAACTTTGTAATTGTAGTTTACAGAGCTGTAATCTGTCACCAACTTTGTAATTGTACAGTTTACAGTGCTGTAATCTAGTGTAGTTTACAGCACTGTAATCTATTGTACAGTTTACAGCACTGTAATCTATTGTAGTTTTCAGAGCTGTAATCTATTGTAGTTTACAGAGCTGTTATCTATTGTACAGTTTACAGAGCTGTAATCTATTGTACAGTTTACAGAGCTGTAATATATTGTAGTTTACAGCACTGTAATCTATTTTAGTTTACTGAGCTGTAATCTATTGTATTTTACAGCACTGTAATCTATTTTACAGTACTGTAATCATTAACTGTGTAATTGTACAGTTTTCAGCACTGTAATCTATCATCAACTATGTACTTTAAATTGTAGTTGTACTGCGTTTATTGTCGTATAAAAGACTAAAGGTGATTGTATCAGATTGTATTTATTTCTCACTTTTGATTGGAGTCACAAAAGACTTTAAAAATACTGTGCTGCAAGTAGTCAATAGGATACAGTGCTTGCAATGCAAATATGGCAGTTAGTGACTGCTGTATCTCTCTTTTTGTACAGGAAATATGAAGTTTGACAAAATGATTCAGTAAAATAAAAATTGAACAAATATAAGTTGCTGCTGTCCTTGTTTTATATGTATATGTATATGTATATGTGTATAATTTTAGCTAAAATGATGTAGGCTTGGTGTTTCACTCATGGGACATTACCGCTAAAATGATGGAGGCTTGGTGTTTCACTCATGGGACATTATCGCTAAAATGATGTAGGCTTGGTGTTTCACTCACGGGACATTACAGCTAAAATGATGTAGGCTTGGTGTTTCACTCATGGGGCATTACGTTTTTGACACAAAGATAGACATATTTCAACTCTCGACTAACAATAACAGAGACACAACAAACACAGCAGGATCCTTTTGCCCAATCACATTGAACAGTAATAAGCATTACTATTTTGGAAAGGCCAATTCAGGAAGGGTTTGAAGACTACAGAGAAGTCAGGAGTTGATGGACCACATATTGTAATGTAACCCCCATGACTACAAATTAGAAAACCCTGTCTCTCTGTACATGGAATTGGATACAAATTTCTTGGGTCTACGGAATGCATGTACATAGCATTGTGTACATTTCATTTGGAAGTCCAAAACTGCATTTTGAAAGAGGTAGGCACAAAGAGAAATGTCTGATTCTATGAATCCGGTCTACTCATTGGGATTTGTGTGCAACTGTTTACTTAATCCGATTCAAATCTGATGTGGTGAATATGGCTTGATTTCCTTTGTTTACTGCCATTTTTTTTTTTACTTTATTCTGGGATTAAGCACCTTAGATGGTTACCAATGTAAATCTCCCTTTTCAAATCAAATGTAACTTATCTGATGTGCTACCCTCGTATGTCAGTCATTATTATAAGTAGTATTGCTGTTTTTTACCCACTTCTTAATTTGTCATCATTTATTTTTCTGTATATGTTAATGTAAATATTGTAAATTTCCCTTACTCGACATTGTGTTAGAAGAGCCTTTGGCTCAACAATTTATCGAGTTTAAATAAAGTCAAACAAACAAACACTTCCAGAATGACAAAATCGAAAACAAACAATAAATGAATGGAATAGAGGTAAATAAAGAAACTGAGCCATATTCACCACATCACAGTTAAACAATTGACATTACAAGATAACAAGAAAATAACGTAAATAAACACAAGCACATCATGACATTGTGTAAATCTAAAAGCTTTTATTAAAAGGGATAAATTTTAAAACTTGAAGAATTTCACAAAATAAATATGGTAAAAGCACCAACGGTAAGAATGTACAAAATGATTAAAAACATTACATTTATTCAAATTTGTTATATTACTATGTATATGCATTGTCATTCTCACAAACCAAAGCTGTTATTTCTTCAGCGACACTGCGGCGCGTCTTGGACGGTGCCATAAAAGAGGCTGTGGTTTACGATGATGAGGCATTGTTAGTACACGTAACTATTAGTCATATACACGTGTGGTCATTACAACTTGGGATAAAACGCCAATTGGGTTCCATGTTCATTTCTCCATATTTGTACAAGATAATATTATGGAGTCCAGTGTCAAACATTGATATAAATAATATAACAGAAACCCATGACATGTGAAGGCAAGTGTGACAGACTTAAAAGTATGAATGATTACTTGTGGTGTTCTCTGTGGCTGTTTTCACAAGTAAAAGTGCAAGAGATAATGCCGCAAGCATGAGTGAAAACACCCAAAGTACCCACACTGGGACTTTACACATCATGGTTTTTTTTGTTATCATTACACATATTTGTCAAAAACAGTACATTTCATAAACAAATTTCACTGACTGCAATAATGTGATTCTGTATACCAATAGTAGATACATTGTTATACCCGTAATATGACAGAATCCTGTGATGCATCAGTGCAAGTGGGGTGCACTTGGAATATCTCCATAAGTGCTCGCGATGTTCTCTGCAGGCACACTTTCATGAGCATAGTGAGTGAAAAAACAGCAGAAAACACTGCAAGTACGAGTGCAAATCTCTAACCTCCCCTCCCCTCTCCAAGTACCTACATTGGCATTTACACGGCATGAGGTTATGTTTTTATTAAATACCGTGAGTTATCCGAAAAAGCAAATTTCTGTAAAAATCACACTGTGCAATCAAGCAATATTGTGTGCAATGAATAATCATGTCCTCATTACCATATACTGGTAATTTGCATACATGTATACAATGATCGATGTTGTTGGTATTGCACTGCAGTACTATGCACACACAGTGGTGCAAATAATTGCTGTTACATGTACATATGTAATGATAACAGTTATATGTAGGTTTTGGTTGTGTTTTCATAATTATATGGGGAACTAGTAACAATATTACAACTAAAACATCGAGGGATCGCTGAACGACATATTATACACATAATTATTATACACATTTTATGTTCCACAACACCATACTCCTGCCGACAAGCAGGCACTGTATGTGCACACACATATATCACTTGTAACTTTGAATCAATACACTTGTATGTGTCAAAATCTGAGCCTACAATGTGATGACTTTCAATAGCTTGTTTGTTCCAAGGAAAATGTGTGTGTGTCTGTGTATCGGTAGGGGTCAGATGATGTTGTTTATATTTGTAATGAGTGGTTCTTACGGGAACATAAAATGTGTATGATACGCATAGTCGTTCGGCGATCCCGCCTCAATGTTTTAGTTGTAGTCATCTCTACCATTTTAAAAGGTAACCCTGATTCTCTATTTCAAGTATAACCAACTGAAAGTGACTTTCATGTAGCAGATTCAAGTTTACCAAATGAAAATGGGATAACAAAAACACAGTACAGTCTTAGTTCCCAATAATTTCTTGAAAACAAAATAATTATATTCACCTAAAAACTGTTGTTCTATTGAGATACAGATTTCATTAGATTCCCACTACTTCCTGGGGAGATCGTTGGTGAGTGATGGAACATACTATACTTGTAACCAAGTGTCTACATGCAGTAACCATGGTTATACTGTGTTGCCATGGTTTCATTGTGTCTGTGGCATGATACATGATTATATTAAACATGGAAATATTGGATACCGATCAAATTGATAAAATACTGAGCTTTACAACCCCTTAAGACATATATGTATTAGTGTCATTGGCAACATGTAAGTAGCATGCCCTCACAGGCCATAAATTGCCATCATCCTAGCCTAACTGAGATCATCAAACAACTGTTGTTTGGTAGTCTAAGTTTAAGCCAATCATTGCAAACTGAAAGTTCTATGCAAACCTGAAGTCATAGCTTCAAATATTGATAAATGAATGCAGCTATTTCAAATCCTAAACCAATGTAACTAACCACACTTTTGAGCAATTAGTCTTGTGGTAAGACATTGGATCTGCACTTTGGGGGGTTGCTGAATAAAGCTGAAAGGTGATGCATACCTATGTATGATCAGGAACATCCCAGGTCTTGTTATACAGTCAACTAGCTAGCGCCCTCAGTGGCAACATTCAGTCACTTTTAGAATAAGCATTTAGCCTGAGTGGTGACATTTGGTTACTCAAGTTTTAGAGTAAGTAGATTAGCCTGAGGGGTCTAGCAGCTAGACTATTGGGCAATATGTTGTGGATTGCCACTATTAAATCATTTGTTACAATGCAAAATACACAGAAAAGTGGCATATGTGTTTTACAGGGGTGTCACTGGAGGTGATGTCATTACATGCAGAATTTGTGGAAAAAGTTTTGAAAACACTTCTGAAAATTTGAAACGTTTTTTGATTGTCAAAAAATGGTCATGAAATCACTAAAAACCTTACGCATATATAACATTATAAATTAAAACATCAGTCTTTGGGAATTTAAAAAACAAAATCTAAATTCAAAATAAAGTACTTTTCACAATGTTTAAAATGATGTAGTTTTGCACAATATAATTGTAAAACCAATCTGGTATAAGATGAATATCAAGCAGAATCAGAGATGGTGTGTCAGTGCAGAGAAATGCCACCACAATAATAGGCTACAGAGAATTGGTTTCAAATCTAATGATCACTTTCACCAAGCCTAGGGAAACGTATACAATTTAGCAATACCACATATCAGTACATACTGACTAAGTGAATGATGGTGGATATCAGTGTGACCTCTAAGCCAGTTTGACATGCTACTGACATACACAATTTCTAGTGATGCACCAACATTTGGTGTTCCCCTATCTCTTACTATGGTTTGACTCACAAGAAATGCCAGTTTTTATCATTTTGACCCACAACAACAAAATTTGGCTATCATTAGAGGGTACTGGTGCATATCAGTACTGAAGGAATCCATCACATATTGACAGGTGCTTTAAATTGGCTACCAAGCTCCACCTTCCAATTCTCAATGTAAGTCATGGTGGGTGCGATAATGTCACCGTTTTACATAAATGCTTCAATGGGGAACTTGCAATCCAGACTGAGCATGCTCAGACGTAAAGGACTATGGGATTATCTGTGGTTATTGTAATACCTAATCTGGAGCTACCGATAAAAAAACCTCCCACAATTGTCAGGGTGACTATGAATTGATTATTTGTGGTTACAAACAATGTATCAGTATTGTTTACAATACCAATTCATTAGCATTTATTATCACATTTCCCATGATGCAACATTCAACATGGCGGGTTTGCAAATTCTCTATTGAATTAATACAGCTCCTGGTGGTAATTCAAAACTCGGCACAGAATGTTGCGCTAGAATAAAACATTTTGCTAGGTTTAGTCAAAGTGATCGTTAGACTTAAAATCAACAACTAGTCTCTAGGCTACCACAACCATAGTCTCTGTAAGATACGACACACATGTATCATATGCCTATAGTATATCAGCCACAACTCAAAACGAGCTTGGCTGATGCATGAGGGCATCTCATATATCACTGTGTATCTCACAGACTCCTACAAACACTGCACACTCCAAAACTGTGTAACGACAAAAACCCAAATCATTATTATGTTCACTTTTGTTTGACAGTGCAAACTTACAAAATATAAATAAGACGTAAAAATATTCAAAAATAATGACAGCTGCAAAACAATGGCATGGTTTAAAGTTATTTGAACTTTGTAAAATAAATATATATTTTTTTAAAAATGGAGTAAAGCCAAATATGTCATTACAATTACCAGTATTCCCCTTCTACATACACACTGTACTTTCTCTTGCTATTATTTTTTCAAAATGTTAAGAAAATTCCTCTGTTTGTATGAAGCACACCTTTTAAAAGAACTGGTCATTAAAATTTAAAAAAAAACCCACCACACTCAGACAGATTCTTGGAAAAATGGATGGAATGAAATGATATAGACTGTAAGATACATCCTGTTGTTTCACCTTTATCTGCCTTCTCTTCTAAGAGGGGTAAGTCAATGCACGAGGGCGCCCTTACATGGTGTATCAGGCTAGTCACGATAAAGCCTCATTAAGCTTGGCAGCCTGAGTTCTAACATTTCAATATTGGTCACAACTTTGGTTGTTAACATACACTTTTACAAATATAACATTACTCCCCTTCCCAATGTGGATAACTGTGTATGCGGATCATATGACAATCTCCTCAAAGTCATTGGAGGCAGATATTTCCAATCAGAAACATCCAAACTAGGAAATGAAATAGGTCTGTAATATTTTGTTCCATGAGAAATAAAAATCAAATGATGAGATAACATATTTCTTTTCATTCTGATTTTCATTCAGATAAATTAATTGCCAAAATATAACTTTACAATATCTTTTATATTGTCCTTACACAATATGAATTCCACCACTTGGCAAGTTTCCTGGATATTCCTATCAAAAACAACTGGCAAGACAGCATTTGTATATTAGACCATGAATGAGCCATTTAGAACAAAAAATATGGAATATATACTCAGGTTACTCTACGTCATGACAACACATGTCTACATCACTTGTTTTGCTGTGTTCGAAATATGAATCAAAATATTCAAAATTACCATTCTCTCCCCGATTTTTCTTTGATATTACTGGCACTGGTTTAATCATGTTATTCTCCAATATATTTTTCTTCATTCAGCCAGAAAATACTCATTTACCTAAGGGTTGTGACAAAGACCCCTTAGGTCACTCATATTTTCCTTGGCTGAATGAAGAAAAATATTGGGGAATAATATCTAGTTACAGTCTAAGTTAACCAAACCTGACAATTACAACATGTTGTCAATATATATTCTATATTAGGCAAAAATCAACTTGGAGTTCATTACACACACAAAAAAAAAAACACTCCCACACAAATTTGTTGACTCTGTTTAGAAATTTTCATGACCGATAGTAACTCTGAATCCAGGGTCTATGAACATTCACACTCACAGTCATACCCAAAATCATGCTAAGTAGAAGAACCCATAACAAACAAGTTGAAATGTACCACTACACAACCTCCTTCATCCATTCCTTTTTTCCGGAAGCTACGGTATTATGGAACAGCTTATCACAAAGTACTGTTGACATTCAATCTTGTGAGACATTCAAAATCCACATAAGAAACCAGCACCCCACGAGGTCCATCTAAACGCCCACCTCCACTCTCGTCAGAACCTTCAAGTTATAGTCCCTGGTGGACCAATTTTGGAAGTGAAGACTACAAGGTACAAGGTATAAGGTACATACATGGTTATGTCTGGTGAACCATACTGTAGTGGAATCTTACTGGTAAGTCCACCATCAACAACTGTCTCTGTAGTTAAGTAGTCTTTACATGACGATGCACAGTTGTGACTGAACAGCCTGAGGGTCTCTCTTTATTACCACATTTCCTTCTTTGTGGATAGTCACAGCTTCATTTCCATAGCGACTGTATCGGATTGTGCTTGGCTTTTTCTCTGGTGGTGGTGGTGAATGAGGTACTGCACTTGCAGCTGCCCTCTGCTGTTTTCGGTAGATGACCAGAGAGGTGTCTTCATACCGTTCCTTGATGAAGTGGGATGTATCTGTTTGTAGTTTACCTCTGTTCATTTACATCACTTGATAAATTTCTGTCATTCTAAAGTAATCTCTGAAACTGATGAGATGACAAACATTAATAATAGAGTAAAGATAGAAATTATATAGATTGGAACAGAGAGGAGGGAGGAAGGGAGGGAAGAAAAGAGAGAGAGAGAGAGAGAGAGAGAGAGAGAGAGAGAGAGAGAGAGAGAGAGAGAGAGAGAGAGAGAGAGAGAGAGAGAGAGAGAGAGAGAGAGAGAGAGAGAGAGAGAGAGAGAGAGAATGCTGTTGCAAATGAATATTAACTCAAGTTGGAAACAGTTTCTCTTTTTCTCCTCCATCAAACTACTCTAGTTTATTCTTTTATTTATTTAGTTTGTGTCATGATATTTGGAAACATTAGAAGCAAGAGGTCACTCTTGGTTCTCCTCTGTAACCCACACAGTATTCAACCATAAAAACCTCAAAAATGTCATTTTACTACTCTAACAAAACAAATGACAGCATAGCGTCTTCTGAACTGTTACAGAAATTTATGACTTCAGATACTGCTGTGTATGTGATTTTTTGTGAATGATACATTCATAAACCAACACAAAAACACACAAGATCAGTGTAATGAACAGAGTGTCCTGTCTTTAGTAATTAACATATAACGGTAAACGTGTGAAAAGTCATAGACAAGTAGTTGTCATTATGTTAATGAAGGCCTGAATTTCAGATTCCAAGCCTGGCTAATTTTGCATTGTTTTCCTCATGCATGGTAGACATTGAATACAACCATAGACCATACACTCATTCACGTACAGGCTATCAACTTATCCCTTTTAAATGAGTTAGAGAAATTCACTTCTTTCAATTTTGTTGAGACTTCTACTGTTGATGCAGTGTGATACAGTAAATGTCATTTACATGTTATACTGTATTAAAGCCGACTATCGTGGCGTGACCTATTTTTTAAACAACATATCTAACCATATCTGAAGTTAAACATGAACTAGATAGCTACACCGTAGTCCTGCTTGCCTACGGGTCATGCCAGTAATCTAGAACCGTGAATTATAGATGGACACAACTGCAAGGTGTATTAATGTCTGCGGTATCATAATTTGAATGTATTTGGCACTATGGAAAATTGAACTATGTAGTACATTCTAATAACCGCTGTCTGAGTCTGTCAGTCAGTCAGTCAGTCTGACAACCACATCATGAATACCCATGTACAATATTCGACTTGTTGACAGAAAATTACTACATACATGTTATTGTGTAGATGTTACGCAAGAGACACCACAAAAGAACGCTATTTTTCGTGTTCTGATAATTTGGATGCAACTATACACTTCTTACCTATTCTACATATTGTATGCACAAATTATACTCCAAATAGTGACTGGTTTTGGTAGTTCTTTATATTCTCACTTCCGTATTATTCTCGGTCCATTCTTCCGCATCCAGCTTATTCTAGCAACGCATGAGCGCATGCGGACTAACGCAATCCGTTCATGGTGCCATGGAACATGAATATATCTCAACAGTAAATGTTTTGTTTTGTATATAATACTGGTTTCGACTTAGTTAACCGTGAAAAATTGCCTACACGTAATTTTCCATTTCGAATTTCACATATTTTATCATTTATATGATTTGTTTTTCGCGTTTCTTGCTTTATTTGAAGTATTTAAATTACGTAGGCGTGTTCACGATATAACTTCCGGCCCTTTAACCTCGGACAGACAAGGTGGCAAATCAATCTACTGTGTCCAGCGCTTATTATACGCGGTAAAGTTTAGTGTCTGGTACGAGGATAAGATACTATCCAAGATGGAGGAATGGAGATATTGCGCGCAGTGGCTGATCGAGTGTCAAGTTATCCCTCCAAACCACAGAGTGACATGGGAGGGATCTCAAGCATTCGATTTAGCACAAACTCTGAGAGACGGCGTTCTGTTATGTCAACTTTTAAACCGGTTACTACCAGGAGCAATCGACCTGAAAGAGATTGCGCTCCGCCCTCAAATGTCCCAGGTTAGTTGCCCATGTATATCTTGTCTAGTATTTTGAAGTTGCTGTATTTCCTGGTTGTAGTACTTAGCTCCTGTGATCGTTTACAGCAAATACCTCCAACGAATATGCGATTTTCCGCATGCGTTTGTCGTACAATTTTTCACGTTACATTTTAGTGGGCCTGTCACGAGAAATATATTGGAAACCACCGTTTGCATGAATGGTTTTAAAGTTTGCGAAAGATTTCGCACCCATAATCACGCCTCGAAATTACACAATTGTTTGGGGCCCACTTCCTCTTAAAAGACGGTGTCAACATTGCAGTGGTTTCCAGGTCGCATATAACGCTGTCTTTTGATGTGTCTGTCGTACATTGTGTACTTTTAGATAGTGTCAGTGAATTTGAAACAAATGAAAGGGTGTTTTGAAATTTGCTGATATCTTCTTCCGGGTACGTGTTGGTAGAGACATCCTTGATAGAGGAGCGGCCGTCGAATTTGACTTACAGCTGATTGATCCGTATTGGTCCAAGCATGGTCACTTTGCTGTAAAAAAACCTCGTGCGATACAAATTTATATTACATAATTCCAAGAAGATTTGGGGACAGTATTAATAGTTGGCATTTGAGGGGAAATGACACATCCGTCCATCCGTCACAGGTGGGAGGGACTGTATAATCAAGAATTCTGTAAATTTACAGTAAACCTCAGTGTTCTGAGAGTAAACATATTAATATAGCACTTTTGCTATGCTGCTTTAAAATTATGCAAAGAAATTATCAAAACTAAACTTAAATTCACTTTAAAAAAAAAAACCAACAAACTAGTTTTTACAAATTGAAATTCATCCATATTTGTATATTTGAATATGAAATATTTTAAAGTTGTTATATTGTAAATTTGGAAGTGACATTGAATTTGAACATCAAAGTTTCAAAGAAATCTAATTTTCAGGTATTGAGTGATACTACAATTAGCTGTCAAAAAACACTACATGTATGTACACCTTTTAACATTGTTTAGCTCTCAAGGTACAAAATCAAAACTAATCTTGTTCAATATCCTGAAACAGGCAATGTGGATGAAAAAAATGTTGTTTTGATGAACTGGATGGACAGTGTAGGAACTTCATGTGCAGTTCCCAATCTAAAAATCAGTTGATTCACAGCAAGTTGTTTTCTCATGATGGATTTAAAAAAAAACATATGTGTTTGGATTGTGTTTACATATGTGTAGCACTATTATCTCATTTTTACAGTGTCTTTTCAGTGAAAATATCAGAATAATGCACAGTATTAAGCAACAGGGCTGTAGTTTAGTAGACTTACTATTTATGATCAACCTAAGGAGTCAGCCACTGACAGGGATCCAAAATTGTAGTGCAGGCTTTGAATGGCCAAGTATTCAATCATAGTATCGTATATACTACAGCTATCCTAACTTATAGAAACTTTGAAGACAGGCTCATATTAATTTAAACAAATATTAATAATTAAAGACTAATCAAAATTGTATTTTACTAATGGTATTGTCAGTTGGAATGTGAACTATATTATTGTAAATTACTTACATGTAATTGACGTAGCATAATTTTCACAAATTGATACAGTCATTTATTTTAGTACCCTTGAGGCCAAGAAGAAGAAAAAGATAATCGTCTCTGGTCAGGACAGTTTGTCTAAACTGGTGCAACGATGCAATTTTTAACCATTTTTTTTAATTCTCAACAAACCTGTCACTCGGTCTACTACATGTATTTATGGCAGATAATGTTCTTTTTATTTAGTACTTAAGAGCAAGTGTGTATGTCATTTGCTTGTACGCTGGCTCTGCAGTTGTCTTCACTGAAGTACAATGTAGGGAGGGTTATTTTTGTGTTTCTCATCAGATCTGAAGACTGCATGGGCTGGACAAACATGAAAAAAAGACCAACATGAGGGTACATTGTATTTAAGTGATGCACACGTTGACCAGAAACAATTTTTTTTGTGTGAAATTACTGCTAGCTGTGAATTTCTCTTGCGAAATCCACAATTTGTAATCAGATAGTGGTTATGCACAGATTATCAGTTATTTATGTCACCTAAAATCTAAAGATAGTAAATGGTGAAATGCATCAGTGCAATTAATTGCCAAGTATTCAATGTATAACTAGTCTAGTGTTTCATTTAGTGCTATATACATCATGTATTAGTATGTGAATATTTGGTTTGTAATTTAAAGATTGTATATTTTGCTGTGATTTCTGACCCCTGCACCTACCCTCCAAAAAATACATGTATATTTGCAACATAGATCGAAATCATAAAAAAATAAAAATCCAGGAATCATGTCCTAAAAATCCTCTTTCTACCAGGAGGGTATTTGTTTGAAAACTGCAAGTTGGGAAAAATCGTATTAAAAATGATTACACGTTGTAGTAATGTTTTAAGTAGAAATCATCAAAATTGCTAATTGGAAAAGTTTATTTTTTTGCCTAGAACTGTTCTTGTTCTATGTGTTTATTTTCTGAATTTTTAAAATCAGATCTGGGCAGTTAACTTTACAAATGTACAGTTTTCAAATACACTATTATTGTTTGTTCATTTTGCTGGCCCAAAACTTTCATGTGAAACTCCTACGGCTTGCATACAGTTATGTACAATGTACATATTGAAGTCACATTAAAATCTTTAAACATTTTTATTGAAATATTTGTTTGCATTGGCAGAAAATCTTAGAATTCAAATGTTGCGAGGTGAATCTTATGTGCTTGAAAGAGACATGTAGATATAGTGGAATAATAATTGTTCTATATTTTTTTTTACATTAGGTATGTCAGGGACAACCATTCTTTCATTTACTAGTCACTGATAATGGCAAGTCAGACAGGCACAGGTCACAGGATATCTATTTTGATACTAGATTTTGTAGGCTGGTTAAAGTGGTCATACATTGTATGGATGAGGATTGGGTCCTTTATTTTGGATTTTAAATTTATAAAACAATTTCAACATGGCCTGAAAAATCAACATGAAATAACAACATTGACCAAATCTGTGTTTGAAACTCAATGCATTGAAAAAAAAAGAAGCTAAAAATTGGGTAAGAAGTTTGCGAAAATATGTACAATAACAAAGATTTTACACATTTATTATGCTTTTGTAATTTATTGAGTCACAAAAAAGGACTTGGTATATGTTGTTTCACATTGATTTTTCAGGTAGGAGGCAATGATGAATTTTTTTTTTAAAATTAAAATAAAAAATAAATACCCAATCCTCATCCATGAGGCTACTTTAACCAGCCTAGTATCAAAACAGATTATGATACCCTGTGACTGTCTGACTTGCCATTACTAGTGACTAGTAAATGAAAGAAAGAATGGTTGTCAAGAGTTTAGGCTCTATACATGTACATATACACTGGAAACCTGGAAATTTTCACTAAAGGTTTATTTTCGCAGTTCTCCTTAGTCTGCACTAAAACCAGTGTGAACTGCTTTAATAGTTGATTTAATTTGGTAGTTTTGAACTGATTCAGAAATGATGCAAAAGCACAATAGAATAAATTCAAACTGATTGCTCAGATTTCTCGTGGGGACAGAACCAGTTGTGAACCAATTAAAGTGAGTGAATTCAGTTTGATTTGGTTTTAAAGTGATACATGTGGGGACTATATTACAGGATTTACATGTATTTGAGTGAGATACATGTACATCTCTAGTCATTCACAACTTCAGACATCAAACCGTGGACTATCGGAAAGTGTTACAAACAGAGAAAGTAAACAACTGAATTGAATTAATAACACTTGTACATCATGTTGGAACTTGGAAGTACAGTGACTTGTATTACATTCCATCATTTGATAAGAACAGTTTTGTGGCCACTTTACATAATAGTTTAAGTTCACAAACAAATTTTCAGTTCCACTAGCATTTTAAGTACACCTAAAGAGGCAATACAACTGTTCATATCAAGTGATGGTATGTTATACAACTCTCTGTCCTTCCAACATGCTGTGCCTAGTGTTATTAATCCAATTCAGGTGTTTACTTTCCCAGTTTGTAACAGGTTCCATTCGTCAACTGTCTGACATCAGCAGTTGTAGTATCATACCCTTGAAACATATGATGTAGTTCTAGGTACAGTGATATAATTTCAAAAATGTTTTAATGTGAAAATATGGAAGTAAACAACTTCATAAATTATACACTTTGCTTACTAAATGTATATTTATTGATATATATATTTACAAGACTGACTGTTTGTAGTCGAAAGCTCTCAACTTATCAAAAGTGAAGTATGTTGTGTGTATTAACGATAACGGTTAAAATTTTAGTGCTTCTATATTTTGCTGTTAGACTTTGCTCAATGAACTGTGTAAAAACCAGACTGTATAGAGACTGTGTGCAACTATGACAATTTGTGTACATGTATGTTTGAAAAATGGCCAAGACCTCTTTGAGTAAATAGCATTGTATATAGTGTAATAGCATTCTGAATTGAAGGACTTTGCTGTACATGTACCTTGAAGACATGTCTTAAGATTTATAGGAAACTCAGTGTGTCTGTTTGTCTGAGGTCAGAGGTCAAGACAGCTTACAGTTTGACACATCCAAAAGGGTGTATAAATGTTGTCAGGATTGGGTTGTGGTAATGTAGTGATCACAGGGGGTTGTAACCATGATGACTTAAGGATATCTACTCCTGAGTGTATCTCAGTGTGAAAGGACATGTCTTTTAGTATTACTTTGTATTTATGTATACATGTAGTTTAGTACCTACAATGTACTACTACACATTTCAACAACTGAAGTCAAAAAACAAAGACAGAATTGAAAGGGGAAAGGAGGGGGGGGGGGGTTGTATTTGTTACATGTAAAGAAGTAAAGAAGTCACAATTGACAGTGCTACCTTGAATCTCCTGTATTTATTTCAAATGGTGCCCCAAAATTTTTTATCAGCGCAACAAATTTTCACAATTTGATTCCATGTTATTTTTTTTTGGCAGGTGAAAAATTCTTGGTATCGTGTACTTATAGCCATGTCACTTGTAACTTAATGTATTAATCAATGAAATTATCCAGTTGTAATATTTGTATTTGTGAAAATGTTTCAGCTGAATACATGTAGGTAAAATTAGTGGAGAGACAATATGCAAATATTGAATTTTTTTTTGAATTGTAAAATCATGGATGGAAAATGATACACTTGAGCAGGGCTGAAAAGTAGTCGTAGTTCAGGGCACATAAATATGTTATAATAAAGTTCAGCTGCAGAAGGGAAAAATTGAGAAATGTAGGGTAGTGGAGTAAAGTACAGTGTATAATTAACAAGGTGACAGTTTTAGGGTCTACGATAAATGTGTGCAGTGTTTGATGAAAACATTTGATTTACATACCAGTAGAAGAAGGAACTAAACTCCTGACTTGTCAATGTAGAAGTTGCTATTGATACAACGTAAATTTTTGACATTCTTCAAATTATCCACATCATTTCAGTTTCAAAAACCTTGTTTTGGGTCATTTTAGTAGAGATTTGTACCATAAATTTTAACATTTTGATAACTTTGAAAGATTTTATAAATTCATTTACATGTAGTGCTAAACAATGTATACTAGTATTTGACCTTTCAACTGTTGAACCTTGACTTTTCAAAAGAATAGGTTGTTGCTAGCCCCCAGGTTGCTAGCCACTCTAGTTATTAAGTTGTCCCAGGGACTAGAGCAAATTCTTGAGTTGTGAAGCTGATGTTGTTAATCTTAAATTTTGTATTGCAAAGTATTCAACAAGTAAACCCACAGATATTATTCAAATCAAAGTACGATTGCAAATAGCATTTTACCTAGAGTGAAGTCACCTGGGATTTGGGTTATTGCCTCTTTCCATCACGCCTAGCTTAACCCAAACAGTTTTGTATTCAAATGAAAAATTAGATTATGATTTCGTGTAGCGATATTTATGTTGACAGTTGTAGTATGTTTACATGTTACAAAAAAAATGTGTGTGTGTGTGTGTGTATGTGCATGTGTGTGCATGTGCGTGTGTATGTGTGCGTGTCTGTGTGTATGTGTGTGTATGTGTGTGTGTCATCATGCTAGTGTTCATATACAATTGTAGATAAGTCACTGTATGTATGTTTAATATAATAATCTAAAATGTGATGTACATGTACATGTATGTTATTAATGGGTTAGATGAAACCATATTGATATTATATTAGTCACAGTCAGTACAGATTAGATTACCTAATTAAAAGCTTCGTTTTCCACAGAACAAAGTTTAATACAGTCACTCAGAGTATGCATGTAATGATAACACTAGCAGGGCAAGTACTGTGTTTGGTCAAATGTCATCAACAGACGTGTACAGCCTAACTAAAAGAATTGTGTGAGACCAATCAATTCTAAAATAGGTGGGGTAGATAGATTTTTTATTTTTTTTTGTATATTTTTTTGGGGTAAGTGTCTAGTTCAGGTACATGTAGTTATGTGTTCCGGTGTTTTCCATATGGTCTCTGTGTTATTGGTTTCTTCTCATCAGATGTACAGCCATTACAGATTGGAAGAACAATTTTATATTGTCTTTGGAAGTTGATGTCGGTTTCCATATCCACTATTTCTTGCGAGACTTCACAATTTTATTATATTTTTCTCGGATATGTAAAAAAAAGGCCTAATCACAATATTTGTTACATTAGAAGTCTTTCCCATTTACTGCATGCTGTCCATACATCTGATTGAATTGAGAACAAAATTATAAATGGATGCAAAAATGTAAATTTGTTGTATTAAAAATACCAATGAAATGCTTCTAAGATAAGTAACAGAAGGAAGCCTGCACTTGTTTGTCATGTGACAACTTTACCAACATTTGATTGGTAGACATGACAACTTTACCAACAATTTGATTGGCAAACATTTGTCATGTGACTACATTACCAAAATTTGATTGACAAACCTTTTGTCATGTGACAACTTTACCAACATTTGATTGGTAGACATAACAACTTTACCAACATTTTATTGGCAAACATTTCTCATGTGACTTCTAGTATTTTACCAAAATTTGATTGGCAAACCTTTGCCATGTGACACCGTTACCAAAACTTGATTGGCAGACACTGGAGTCATGTGACAACTTGTAAGGACAAACATCAGGTCACTGACTTGTTTCTATTAATTGTTTCTAAACATACTTTTAATCAGTGACATGTACTATGTTATTATCTTTTAATCAAGTAATTTCAAGGACAGTCAATCATTTGGAAAATGTCAAATTTCAGTAATTCACAAACAGACACATAATTGACATTTTCAATTTACATCAGTCCTGGTATAAATAACGTAACCTTGGAAACAAACAGGATGAGCTATATGGTATTCAACCACATTTATTGAACAAGTGTTAATTACGTTTGGATTTAGAATTCTAGTTCAACTAAGGGAAGAATATTTTAAGAATGTTTTAGTTAACATTTTCAGTGACACTGTATACTGTGAGATAGAAATAAGGCAATGATTATAACAATAACTATTTAGAGAAGCATACAGACTTGTCTTTCTGACTCTGATAGACTGGATAGACAGAGTATTCTGGTGTACAAGCAGGGCTTGAAATATAACAGTAGTCCCGTGTCCACAGACTACAAATTCTTGTCATGGGGCTACCATAATTTGTAGCTGGTACCCCACTCATGCCACCTCTGACTGTGTGATGATTTAAAGGATGGAAGATTTATGGACATGAAAATATTTTAATAAAACATATACTTCCAATAGAGGATCTCTGTTTTCAGTTCAGGAATATGGGACTACTGGTCATGATCCCTGGACTACCAGTTTCTGAAATTGGTGACCCACTGGGACTACCACAGCAAAAAGTTAATTTTGAGCCCTAACAAGCCAAATAGCCAAGTCTTATATTTACTATGTCACTAGTTTGTGGGTGGCAGAAGTGACAAATTATTATGGTATTAACCTTGACAGGAAGGAAGCATTTAATTAAGGAGATATTAATTAAGAATAAAATGATGGCATTTTTACAAGGGGATCATATCATATGTGTAATCTATGTGTAAAAATTAAAAATATGTTTGACTTCAAGTTTATTACATCAAAAACTAATTCTTTAAAATTGTGAGCTTGACAACCATTGGACTATCTTTCCCTAAAACAAAACGTATTTGGTTGTCCAAAAACTGTCTGCCAAGTCATTGCAGTGAAAACAGGGTATCACTACTATTAGTCTAATCAGCATTGCTTATTCTTATAAAACTAGCCAGCCTTATCATCTTCAAACTTTTAATTATGACACAGAATCACTAAGCTAGGTGGTCACATGTTCACAGAAATTATCAACATTAAAAAAATTGTATAAACGTTTAATTTGATAAAGGAAACGATGAAATAAATATGTTTTGATTGATGAAATGATATTATGAAATCATAAATTATTTATATGGCATAATAACACAGCGGTGGAAAATGTAATATTTATTAATATAAGCAAATAGAATAATGACTGACTTTTGATATTATAGTAGTAATAATTTATATACCCAATCTCAGTATGTGTTAGTGTTTAATCAATAATGACTGGAAATGCCTTGTGTCTGGGTGTATATTTATTGACGTCGGTGTCCGCATTGACGTCGGTGTCACTGGGGATACGAGTGTAACACCTGAGTTGTCCGTTTGTTATTTAGAATGTGAGCGTCTCAAGGAACTGTAGAAATATGAACACTACAAATAACAGTACATGAAGGAACTAAACATATCAAAATAAATGGAATTTGACAGTCATATGTCTGATTTTTATCTGACTGATCTGAGAATTTGATTTCAAGTTTCAGCTTGGATAAATAAATAATGACTCATCAGACTTAAATGTATACACTCCGGTATATGTGTACATGATGTGGTGTATTTTAAATTTTTTGTTTCGTTCCTTGAATTGAATCACTAAATAGTGTACATGTACTATTAATATTTTCATTTGAGACAACAAGAAAGGTACATTTGTAAATCTACCTGTAGTCAGCAGGGTTTTTTTAGGGGTAAAACCCCCTCAAAAAAAAAATAAATAAAAAAAAAAATAAATAAAAATAAAAATAGATACATGTATTACAATACTAAAGATATGTGAATTGTACCATTTTCTCTTCTGAAATTTATGCAGGTGTTAAAGCTACACTAGCTGAAACTGAGGTATTATTTTGTCAGTCAGACAACCAACAATATATGCACTAAAAATTACTGAAATACCAATAATTTAGACTTTGTACATGTTTATTACAGGTCAATTGTATCCATAAGTAGTACAGTAAATGGTTGAAATTGTGATTCATTTGGTGTCGCTGATTTTAGGGTGTGGACCTAAAAATCAATTTGATTGGCTTTATTTACCAAATTATGGATACTGCCACATAGATACGTTTTACTCACACTGAGTCACAGGTAATTTGATAGAGTTCAAGGTGTATAATATTATAAGTACATTGTAAGTTACCTCTAACAAAAAAGAATTATGTTTCTACAAAAATGTTTCAGTTTTAACTAGGACAGCTTTAAAAGTGTATGTGGATAATGATATGCAAATAAGGCACTACCAATTAAATTCTTTGTTTGCTGTCTGTGTGCGGGTAGGTTTGTCGATAGATTTAGAAAAAAAATTTCCACACAATGCCTTATTTCATACTATTGTAAATGGAAAGACTTCAGATGTCTTTAGAATAATTACACATATCTAAATATCATATTTTTTGAACTTTGACGTTTACATTTCATCAGTGTAGTAGATTTAGGTACATCGGAAAATTAATCAACAGAAAAGTGAATTTTATCGTGTTTTTTTTGCCATGTTTTTGTTATTTTCTCTGTCTGCCTTGTAGGTTTTGGGGAAATACAAAGATGGCAAACATAGTATTTAATTGATGGAACCTGAAGACATGACATGACATGAAATGGGTCAAATTGCATGTCTGTATACATTTTGTACAACTGTATTTGAAAGGAAAAAAACCAACAAATACATTAATACAACAATGTGTTCCAAATTTGCTTTGCAAAAGTCCTAGACAGCTTTACAAAGTACCACCAGCATATTATACATGTACAGGTATTGATAGCCAGACTTGTGTGACCTTTGACCCAAGAAATATAATCGCTTTCATAGAGAGCCCCTGGATCCAGGAACCCAAATGTACAGTCTCACGTAGCCTGAAGGTTTTCAGCAAGAAGAAAAATACTCAAATTGTAACTGTTATGTTATTTATACATGACTTGGTTTGTCTTCATATAGACTGGATGATTATTGCTTTCTGAAGTAGTCAATTAATATACGACAAAATTTGTTTTATTTCTGGATTTATTATTTTCATTTATTTCACTAGAAAACAAAAAAAGACAAAAAAATAAGGAGTGACTAAAATATCTTCTTGTAGATAAAAACTGTACCAGTCTGGAGTCAAAATTAATCTTTGAGAACTAGATGCAGACTGTAAAATCACAAAAATTTCAAAAGTGTCTATACTGCAGTGAAAATATAATTAAACAAAAGGTAAAATTGTAAACAACAAAACAGAAAACAAATGTATTCCATTAGTACAAGGAAAATGTAAGGAAACAAAAGTGCAATTTAAAAAATAATTTTCAAAAAAAGTACAAAAAATCCCAATGAAATATGTATGTGTAAGAAGCAAGCATACAAATTACTAGTACATAAAAACAAAAACGAGAACTGGATAGTCTTAACAAAACTCAATTCAAAGAGTTCCAAACATTCTGACTAGCTTTCTTTATTTTACTTTATTTATTTATTCGTCTCACATACACAAAAGGAATACAACTTACATCACTAGAAAAGAAAGAAATTCATACCAAAAAAATGGAAGAAAAGACGCAAGTTAAGTTTTGAAATCTGTGTGACTGGGGACTGCCAAAAAAAAAAATTTCAACTAATGAGTGGCCAGTCCCCATAATTTCTCACCGTTAACAGGTCAGTAAATATACGCAAGTATAAACAAAAACAAAAAATAACAAAAAAAAATAGACTCAAAATTTTTTTTTTAAATTTCACACTGGGAAATGCATTTACACAAATTGCACTACGAGGAAATATTTCGGTGTTCATAATGCTGTGTGTCTATTTTCTATGTTTAGATTACTGAACTAAGACCCAGATAGTAAATTATGGCATGTGATGTCAGATGGGATTTCACTGTGCGATGATATCTGAGGGAAACATGACACATAACCAGGAAGTGATACATTCAGATCACGTAAAAGACAGACTTTTCACGTAATTCACTTTTTACAGTGGAAGGTTAAAACTGCTGGGAGTTATAAGTGTAGAGTGAATGTGATGTAAAAACGTTAAAGAAGGAAACTTTATCAATTTGACCCCGATAGAACAAAAAATATTGTCTATCTCCAGATGGCATACTGGTGCTAAAATGGCATCAAAATTTGTGAGATATCATTTAAAATATATACTACGCTATAATTGGAACAGTATACATAATTCTCCAAAACCACCATACGACAGTCCTGGACTAAATTGAGATGTTTACGACAGGAATTAAAGTGAGATGTTTACTAATCCCACTGGTTATAGTCACTACTTTGTTAGACTTACTATAATTATTCATTTGCTGCAAGTGCAGTGCATAATTATGGAATAATTGATGTTATACTGTGTACACTAGCTTGCTGAATTGTCAATTCATATCTTCAATCACATTACAATTTGTGTTCTAGCATTGTTAGAACTGTTCATTGCATACATGTAAAAATGTAGTAGGGTGTCACAAGTTCCTGTAGTGTACATTTTGTGGTATGTATAATAAATTACATTATTGGATCATTTATAAGTTATATCCTAGTACCTGGTGTGAGTTTAGTCAACTGCAAGTGATGGTTATTGTATGTATACACCAGTCGGTAGAATACTGTGAGTACCTTTTAATATGCAGAAAGAAATTACACCCCAAAATCATATAAACTCAGGTTGTGTCCCTTTAAATAGGAACAAAAAATGATGCAAAATATATTTCTAGTTTAGGAGCATTAATTTGAAAATGTGGTCCAACGTCTTTGGAAGAAGTTGTTTTCTTGAAATATCAGTTTTAAGGACATTCAAGTGTCTCAAGGACATCGGCTTGAGTACTTCTGTAAGTAGACTAGGGGTCATCAAACATGTCAAATAAAGGTTACTTTACTTCCATACCTTGAGTTGTCACACACCTGGGTATCTCTAATTGCATACAGTGGATAACCTGTTATGCATGGAAGCATATAAATTGACAAAAAGCCAGGGTTGTGTTGACAATCGAAGGCTGTCTTGAACAGAAGCAAAGAGTAACTTACACAAGGAAAGAAAATCTCTCAGTTTGTTTTATTGACATGTAAATAAGATTTATGGATATATCATTGTTCGTCTTCAGAAGAAACTAATCGCTGAAAGAACTGACTGCAATTGAATAATTTGGTGTTCTCTCTGAACATTTAGCAAGAAGGGGGACAAGTCCTCTTGTAATGTTGTGAGCGCATACTCTTGATAAGTGCTAATAAAAAAAATGTGCGATTCCGATTATGCTCAATTTGAGAATAGGTAGGTAGATTTTTTAAATATTTTTTTCCATGTGAGTGTCTAGTTCAGGTAGTTATGTTTTCCGTTGTTTTCCATATAGTCTCTGTGTTATTTATTTCTTCTCATCAGATGTACTGCCAGTACAGATTTAAGAACAGTTTTATATTGTCTTTTTAAGTTGATGTCAGTTTCCACATTCACTATTTCTTGCAAGCCTTCACAATTTTCGCAATTTTAGCCCTGGGGACAGAGTACAAGTACGGTATATTTTGTAGGTAGAGAAAATCTGGCTCATTTTTGACAGATTAATACCCGTAATAAATCGACACATGTAACTGACTAAATACCAGTTGCTGTGCCACTAGCTATGTTCTGATAAAAAACTCTTGGGGAAAAACAAAGAACCATACAGGGTTTTTGAGTTGAGAAATTCGTGCTCATTTTTGAAAGAACAATACCCATAATACACTGTAAATCAGCTTTATGGTGTTACGACATATAGGTGTGGCTTTCCGTTTTAAAAATCTTGTCATGTACTAGATCTGAAAGTTATCAGAAAAATTTTGATGAACAAATAAAAATATGCACTAGTAGAAACATGTATTCAGACGTAAATCTTTCAAATTGAAACTAAGTGGTGCATAAAAGATCGGAAAACTTGATAATTATGTATGTTGTGAGTGTAATGTCAAAATCACTCTGACAGGCTAATTTAAATATCATTATTTCCCACAATGCCATACATGTAATTAATCAGTCTACAGACATTGATTTGGATTTGTTTTCCGTACACTAGTAGTGTAGAAACATTTATCTTATTAAAGTCACACTAGCTGTAGTCTACTTCTATACGGTGTCGTTACGATTTACACCTGCAGAAACCGTGTTGGCATCCTGACTACACTACACATGTAGCTGTAAAGTGGCACAATTTTTGAAACTGTTTATTTAAGTATAATCACTTCCTTGTACTATCCAACACCCTGAATAGTATAGAATCACCTGTTAGTAAAAGTATTTGTGCAGGTACAGTGTACATGTATACACATACATGTATGATATGGTATAGTAAATCCCATCATTCCCATCAAATTGAGTTTGTGGTCCACACCTTAAAATCAGCTTCCCAACGTGATCACGATTTCAATCTGTTACTACTGTACAACTTACGGCAATCTGATTAAAATCCGATGTGGTGAAAGCGGCTAGATGTCCTTATTTACCTCTATTCATCGCGTTGTGACGTTTGTTTTGTTCGGAGTGATCGCTGCCTTCGCCCGGAGGGAAAAAAAACTCGCGTAAAAGACGCAATAACGATGGAATAAAGGTAAATACAGGAAAACCAGCCTATCTAACATCAGATTTTAATCAGATTGAACTTACGGATACTACCGACCCCTAATTAACAGGTACAATGTCTAATCAGTGATACATGTATTTTAACAATTATCAGTGAATATATTGTTGTTTGTCTAAAAAAAAATATCCCTGTTACAGTTAGAGTATAACAGAAATTACATGTTGTGCTGAAGGTATATAGACTAAAAAGAATAGAGAAGTGATTAGTCAGTGCACTGAAATAATATACATGTAATAAAACTTAGGAACACATCCAAGTCAGTGCACTCAAGATAATACATATTTAGTGAAAACTAAGGAGAAAATTCTTGTTAGAAATAGACAGACAGGAAAAAGGAAATAGTGATGTCTTGTACAGGATAACTTTTGAGGTTACCTGAGGACACCAATTGTCAAAAAAAAAAAGTTTATTTGACATTTCAAGTAGAATGACACTGCTGTAAAGTAGTGTGTTTGTGTCATTCACCTTGTTAGAGTCAATACCATTTCCTCTTTATACAGCAAAATACAGTCTAGTTTGGTAGTAGAACCATGATAACACAGGAAATTAGCTAAGATTTACACAAGTTTTTATAGTGAGCCATTTGGCGTTACATGGGTCTTGCTGTATTAACTGCAACAGAAACATTTTTTTTTTGAAACTGTGTGTTTGAGATAATGACATAATCATAATATTGTATACCTTGAACAATATTGAATCACCTGACGGTAAACACATTTGTATAGGAGGATACAGAGTATAATGCAATATAGCCAATTCAAATTGGATTTTGGTCTGCACCCAAAAATCAGCACCTCCATTGAGTCATGATGTTAACTTATTACACTATACTACTTTAAGAGATAAAATGGATCTCTTATTGACATGTACAATGTCCAACTATTCATTGGTATGTTATGTTACAAATTTCAGTTAATAATACATTGTTGGTTGTCTGATTGAAAAAAATAATAATACCCTACATGTACAAAATGTGGGTACTAGCTAGTGTAGGTTTAAATCAATGTCTCATGTCTAAACATTGTAAAGTACATGTAAGATGTGCATTGAACGTTATCATTTCAGAATATAACTCAGACAATCTTGATCTAAATTCTGTCACGTTGATAAAAATCCCCCCCCCCAAAAAAAAAAGTTCTGATTTCGTAGAATTTGATCAGTGTTTTTGTTTCTGTTTCTGTTGACTCAGATACTAATAAGTATCACACCAAGTTTGTTTGTGTGTGTGTGTACGTGTGTGGACAACACTAGTACTTTAATAAGTATCACACCAAGTTTGTGTGTGTGTGTGTGTGTGTGTGTGTGTGTGTGTGTGTGTGTGTGTGTGTGTGTGTGTGTGTGTGTGTGTGTGTGTGTGTGTGTGGACATCACTAGTACTAATGAGTATCACACCAAGTTTGTGTGTGTGTGTGTGTGTGGACATCACTAGTAATGGTGAAAAGGGGTAATGTGTTCTGACAATAAGTTGTGAATATGTTCGTGTGTGGACATCACTAGTAATGGTGAAAAGAGTTAATGTGTTCTGACACTTGTTCTTTGATTGAATGAGTTACAGTGTGTACACTGTCACTATGTTATGCATGGTATGGGGAAGTGTGTAAAGTTGATCAAATCTGAAAGTATTTATGGAATGTATATTAAAAACATTACAGAAAATAGTTGTATTTTGTGAGAAATTCTCAGTACCTGAAATAGTATATTACTGCCTAGGCGCATCATAAAAATAACAAAACATTCAATTTCTTAGTCGACACCATAACTTCCGCTCCACGCACTTCACATGTATTACTATAGACGTGTGTGCAAATAAGTTGACTTCGCGTTCTTAATTGGCCCTCTAGCACAATGTAAAAAGCTATAACAGGTACCGAGAATTGAATGAACTTTTGAGTCAAGAAAGTCACTTCTTTGTCATAAAAATCCGTAGAAATCAGTAAAATTATGAATTTTGTTACATTAAAACGTCAAAAGGCGTACAGTATTGTTAATGAGTGCTGTGTGGGTTTCATTACAATGAAATGAATGTGACGTGTCATATCTACATTTTGTAATAATGAAAGAGAAACTAAGTAATGTTATTTCTGTCTGACAGGAAGATCATTATTTTGATAATCAAGATATCCGGATCTTTCTTTGTGCGGTGTTTCTCTTTGCTTTGAAAAAGTACAGAGCCAAGCACTTAACCACTTCACATACAAAGTGTAAATGTATTAGTGGAAGATTTTGATGAGCAAAATTGATTTTGACAGCAAATATTACTATTTTTGACTGGTCATCATCGCTTGCTTAATAATATAATTGTTTTTATGATCTTTTTCTATGTTGAGAGGTTTGATAGAATGGGGTCTTCGATCAGCCACATGTGAGAAAAAATAAAAAAAAGGTGTTAAATGATAATTTGAATATTTATAAACTGTGGACCAAGCACACATCGAACCCTGATTGCTGTTATGTTCCCACAGTTTGCATGTTCATCTGCGTGGTTGCGTTTTGAAATGGAACAATTGATAATTTGAGATCAATCTGATTAAAATCAGATGTATATGTACACTGTGTGATTTCCTTTTGGCTGTTATGTTTACTGTCGTTTGTTCTTTTGTGAGCACTCCTTACATACATCTGACACAACACCATGGACGTTACTGTACCAAATCTCGACACCGAGTTAATTCACTCGATAAATGAGAATGCGTAATGTGCCGAAACATATGGGTAGAGTGCTCTGTTCGAATAGAGCGTGAGCACAGAGCGCAGACAATGATGTTATCGTTATTGTTTGGGGTTTTCTTCCTTTAAATTTCGAACGTTGAGTGTATATTTTGTAAGACGGATTCCGATTGGCTTCTCGTAAGTACGAGAATGGTGTTGTGTCAGATGTATGAAACAAGTGCTTACAAAAGAACAAGCGACAGTAAACGTAACAGCCAAAAAAGAAATCGTGAAGTGTACCATACATCGGATTTTGATCAGATTGTTTGGAGATGTGAAATTTAGGACTTGATACTCTGGTTACTTTTGGTCAGGGAAATGACTTATTTTTAGCCTCAAAAGTACAATGACCTATATTGATCACCATTTGTTAAAAAGATTTGAAAAATTTGAACAACAATGTCCAATAAATTTTACTGTGCAGAGTACATTTGTAGAGCAAAGGTCAGGGATAACAGTATGGTGATATAGTCAGCCAATAGAATAGGTTGATTGATGTAGCATTGGTGTAGTATACTGTATGTAAACAAACATTTCATTGGCACGTTTTGTGGATAGTATAACCTAATCTCGATGCCTCATCTGTTTTCACTTCCCTTTGTAGCCATTTTCAACTTCTGATACCATGTCGTCTGTTGAGTAAAGAGTTTTGGAAATGGTAGTAAATATGCATGTGACAAGGAAATTTGTAGCAGGTTTTTAAAGAAAACAGCTGTTGCAGAAAATATTGTATACACATGTACATCTTCAAGGAACTTTACATGTATAGTGGTATTATGAATAGATGATTTTTATCTGTTTTAGAAAATTATGCAAACAAGGAGATATACACGAGGCTAACATAGTCAAAACTGAGAAATTTTTTACATGTAGCTGTTTCGGAAAGTGAAAGTTTCATGCATAAGAGTTGAAAATGGTGCCTGTTTAATATATAAAATTGTGTGGACAAACTAGAAAATGTAGTGTATTTAGATTAATTACACATATTCCCCAACATTTTTCTTTGTTTAGTCAAAGAAAATATTAGTGAGCTAAGGGTACTTGTGTATATTTTATAATGCATAGTTTTTGCTCAAAGAATTTTAGATGCAACAAACAAATTGGAATTTCTTAGAGTAGAAAATGTGACTTGTTGCCCAAAATTTACTTCTAATGTGAGATACAGTGCTAGTACAATGTAGGTCATCTCAGTAAACAGGTTCATGAGGTCGGAAGTCATGTTTACCGTCATGTATTTACAGTGTATTGATCATAGTGGTGTGACCGCTACAATTTTCATCATGGTTTACATCATATATAAACGCGTGATGTCACACTTGTGAATGTTCGTTTAGGGGGAGGTTTTTGTATAGGGGAGGGGGGTGAGGAGGTTTGTCCTAAACGAATGATGTCCATTTATTGAGCTTTTGCGACAATGTGCAATCATCCCTAAATAAAGAATGAAGAACTGTCGTCTGTTGCAGAAAATAGTATTGCAAAAGAAGGAAGTATACAGTGACAGTGACAGTAAAAAGTACAAATATTTACCTATAGTAGAAAATAATGCTGACAAACAAGGAACTTTATGAACAATAGGACCGTGAAGGACATGTACATGTACTGGTAAACCATCACACAGCATAACAAAAGGATATTGTACCCCGCACAAAACTAAACGTCTACAATGTAGGTCAAAGCATTCTTGAACCAGGATGTTTGGTGTAAACACAAGGAACTTGTCACTGTAAAAAAAATACGTGGTTTTCCCCCCACAACAGGTTTTATTATTCCTGGCTCAAGTCTAATGTTATGTTGCAAATTATTAAGTTTGATAAATTATACATTTTAATGTTATGAATTTTTCACCTAGTTACATTTGATATGTTAATTTGACATTCATATGCAAATTAGGTACATTGTTTTGTTTTAATAGCGTATTCAAACCTGACGTTCAACGCTGCTGTAGGTGCATCTATGTCCGTCATGAAATCTGTCCCTTTATGATTGGCTGATACTGCCTGTTGAGATGAGGTCATTAATATTCATAACGTCCATTTATGTCATCTCACAGGAGGAAAAGTTTAAAAACCCAGTAAGAATTTGTGCCGCCTTCTGGCTAAAACCTTCATTATGTATTAAAAAGAACACTAGAAAAATGCTAGGTGGTAGGGGAAACTGCAGAGCCAATCATGAACAAGCAAATGACATCTGGCCCACATACACACTTACTCTGAAAGTACTAAATAAAAAGAACAATAACTGCCATAAATGGTAGACTGAGTGACAGGTTTGTTGAGAATTGATAAAAACAAATTTGCATCATCGTACCATTTTAGACAAAATGTCCTGACCAGAAACAATTCTTTCTTTATTTTTGGCCTAACAAGAAAATATGTCCCCAAAATAATAAAATGACATAGTTACTGAAACATAAATGTTTGTATTCCAGATAAATACTTTGCATACAAGTTGGTGAATGATCGATTACAATTTTTTCATTCTTCTTTCTTTGACGTAGTTTTTATGCCTGAAGAATATCCGAATTTTCATCCAAGCATGCATAGAGAAGTTTGGATTACGGCGACAGGAACTGTTCGATCCCTATCAGCTCTTTGATGTATCTGATTTTGGAAAGGTAAGCAATTCTGTTGGGTAGTTCACATCACATTAGTGTCACATGTCAGTTCTGAGCCAATGAAAGCATCAGGATAAGTCACATGGGAGGCATGTTGATGATGAGCCATAAAATAGGTTATTGTCCTCTGTTTGGATTGCATTTCAGGTCACATGTTGTTTCTCAGCCAATGAAAATCATATAATCATATGATATTAGGTCACATGGGTGTCACATGTCAAGTGTTTAAACCCATTTCAAGGTTTTCAAAACATACCAAGTTGAAGTGTTTCTCCCTTGGTGCTTGTAAATGGTGTTAAATCTTTGTAGGCTGTGTTTATGTCTACCAAACGGGAGTGCTTACGTAGTGCCAAAGAAATGTTAAAGTTATCTAAAGTGTTATGGTAGATAACAGTATAACTTTGTAATAACTTAAAGCTTTGTGTTATTTTTAACATCAACAGTGGATAATTTACAGGATAGCTGTTCATGTAGCTATTTTTCCCCCCACAAACTGTTTCCAGAAGTTAAAACATTAGTAGCCATTACTTTTCATTAAGTTTTGTCCATTGGAAATTACATCAAACTTGTAAACAAGTTGTTTAATGGTACCATAGTACATGTACATGTATATTTACACCAACTTGATGTCTGTATGTGTGTATGTGTATGCATCCTGTAGATAAGATTTTGTTACTTACAAGTAGTCATTGTACTTACTTCAGTAAATATTAATTATAGAAATGAATTGAAATTAAGAATGTAAAATTATGAATTTATTTTCCATTTATACTTAAGGGTGGGAATGGGGTGTGGGGTGGGGTGGTTGTTTAATACATTCATGCTTGTATTCTTCTGGTCCTTCTTAATAAAAGAAGTTATAGTTAAATTATTAAGAAGGACCACTAAGATTCGGATGGGGTCCACTGTCGTTTTCAAGGAAATTGACCATTTTTTATTTTCCCATATAGTTAACATGTAGTAGTCGGTGGCCATATTGGATTTGGTGGCCATATTGGATTCTAAACTGACTAAATTTTGATAACATTTTTACCTCTATTTGAAAAATTTGTATGGTGACCCTTGATTATTTTTCTTGATTTGAAGTGAGAATAGGCTTGAGTGTTTTTGCACAAAATGGGCACTAAAGTCTTATTAAACAGTTTACTTATGAAGTGCATAGTTCTAGTTCCACCCCCCCCCCCCCCCCCCACAGTGACTAATTAAAATGCCTTCTTGTACATGAACACAACTACTAGTCTGGTAATTAGAAAAAAATAGTGTTTGAAAACTATTTGAAGACTGTAAAATTGCAAGATTTTCTAGTTAGTGACAATATCTAAGTTTAAACTACATTCTCTATAGTTGTGTTTTATATACAAATGTCTAGTAGTTGATGTAAACTATTAAAAAATGTAGTCTGCTAAATAATCATATATTTTCTCAAACAGTCCTTGAAGAATTGCATCGTACAAAATGTTAATACTACATGTAGTTCCTGTCAAAAAATTGATAGATTACGAGACATACATTTTTTTATAGGCACTGCTTATCACGTCTCCACTATTTATGATTTATGCATGGTTGTCATGACAATTATTGTTTTTCATTTCTTGCGAATGTCATTTACAAATGAAAATTAAAAATACCAGGCATTATGGTTAATAAATCGAAATCTCTGCCTTACTTTGTGTAAGATTAGTATTATTAGAATTGAAGGTGCTTAATATCACAAATAAATCATATTTTTGGATCATAGAATTTGGAGCAATATGAAAAATTGACATTTAAGGCAAATGAAGAAAAATTAGAAATTTTTTTTTTTGGTATATTACAGTATTATTTGAGAAGAAAAAATGTAAAATTTATTCGAAAGGAGGTCACGTTTTGGAAGAAGTACCGAATGAAATAGTTTCCGTATTGTTTTGTTATGTTTGGGTGATGAATAATATATTATTGTAACCATGTACATGTATATACATCATGAATTTGACAAACAAATTTTGAAATAGCGCCCTCTGTGGCCAAATTAGAAAACAACACATGTCTACTACATTTATGTAAATTTGCAAAGCTTACTGTTTATTGTGGAAGTTCGGGACCTTTAAATTCATGGTTCACAGTATTCTGACTTTAGTTAGCCTTTCATAGGCATCCAAACTTTTAATAGTACAGTTATGAATTGAAAGTAGCCACCCATGTACTTACATTTTTTTCAGATGAAAGGAAGGTTGCCTAAATGATAATGTAGCCATACACAAATCAATAGAATTCAGCTATCAGAATTTTAGGAACAAAAATGTTATCACATATGGATGAACATGGATATTAAAAAATCTCAAATTTTCACGAATGATTTGATAATTTATTTGTTGTTGTGTTTAACTTGTCTACTACAGGTGATATCAACACTATCCAAACTGTCTCACAGTCTTGTTGCCAGAACAAGAACAGCGTAAGTTATTACATCTGTTGTCAATTTGCATAATTGTGCATGGTATACATAATTTATGTAAATCAGTGATGAATATGTAAATTATTATGAATTCTTAACTGTAAGGTAACTTATAAATTGCAATTCTTGTAGAATAATTAGTGTGACAATAATTCCTGCATAGCAGTAGTTTGCAAGTTAGTCAACAGTGTCGCAAACATGTATTGTTTGCACGTCAGTGTGTTGGGGGTGGGGGAGGAGTCGTAGTCATAATTTAACTGCTCTCATTAATTAAGACATCCTTTTGGGAATTAGAACAATGTAGCAAATGAGCTGAATGGATTTCTATTGGTCAATACGTTGGTGTTGACAGAGTTGATTTCTGAGTTCAGTAATCAGTGTAACATATTGAAGCATAACTTCATAATGTCAATTACTTCATAATCCTACTTTCAGATTAGTTATAGAATTCATACTAATGTGTTTTTACAACAGTTGTCAACATTGTCATATTGTGAGTTTTCTTGCCTGTTTTTTGCAGACCTTTCCCACCGGCCAATCATCGTCAGCGAGGCATAGATGAAGATATTTACAAAACCTTAGAAGAACTTGCCGAGTAAGTTTTTGCAGTGAATATGTAATTTGTTAACAAAGATAATGTTTGACTAAAAATGTTTATCAGCTTTGTACATCAAATGAAGGTTACATGTATAACTCACAAGCAGTTCAAAGCTGTTTAGTATTGAGCTTTCGAGCTGTCTTGGTTGATGATCCTCATCAGAATGACAAATTCCATAGTTACAGCTCACCACTAGGTGGCGGTATGATCAGCTAGAAAGATGTTGGGTAGTTGGATGCGCCCCCATCTCTGTCGTTCCTAGGATTGTAGCATCTCATGTTGATAGCCTCTCTGATCTTCCTCGGGGAAACTGTGGGGGATGTGTGGTGATGGACATGTGTATGTAATATGTTTATTCAGTTTTGAAATGGGATGTCCCCAGAAATTTCAAATTTATATTAGTAGTGTATCACATATGAATTTCTAGGAAGAGTTCTACCCACCTACCAGTTGATAGACTTGGTTCGATATGGTTTAGTCAAATTAGAGACTACAATTAATATTAAAATTTATTTCAATAGGAAACAAAAGTAACCATGTGTGCACCAAAATCTAGTCTGTCTACATTATTGAACTGTGTCTCAGATAACCTTAAGTCTCTACACAGCTTGTTACAGTAGCCGTTCAAATTAATTGATTAAGTTAGCTACACCCCAAAAGCTGTTATCAGAATACCTGTGTGTTTAGATTTGCACAATATTTTGCATAATATGTAAATTACATGTAAATTTTCACACTTCATTCATTGAGTAGTTGTTGGGGTCAAAGTGTTATATGTACATTTACATAATGACTTCATTTAAATAATCAATAGTCTGACATAGACATCCACTTTCCACTGTGACCAATCAGCTCACAGAGATATTTTGTATTTTCAAATTGTGTTACCCAGTTGATGCATGATTCTGTAACAAGCTGAATGTAGGCAAGAGCTATCATGGTTACAGATCAGCTTCATAGACAGAGTAATCAAAACCATAAAGTTACAGACTTTGTCTGTTTGAAGTGTAAAAACCTTAATGTTTCTTTCCTGAAATGAGGCCTAGGGAAACAAGAGCTCGTCACAAAACCAGGAAGTAAATATGGAATCTGTTGAGTAATGTTAGTCAGAATTATTTTCATGTGAAACTGAATAAATCTTTTTAAAATTGTGTAATGAAGATGAATATGAAGTCAGTTTTCATATAAATAGAAAGAGTAACTTCTGGGGAAAAAGGTTATGAGTATATAATTTCACAAATCTCTCTCAGTGAAATAGACGTAGATGATGATGTTAGTTTCATAAATCTCTCAGTGAAATAGACATACATGACAATTGCGTTAATTTCATAAATCTCAGTGAAATAGACGTAGATAATGATTGCGTTAGTTTCCTAACTCTCTCTCAGTGAAATGGATGTAGATGATGATAGTGTTAGTTTCATAAATCTCTCAGTGAAATAGACATAGATGATGATGGCGTTAATTTCATAAATCTCTCAGTGAAATAGACGTAGATGATGACCAATACCATGAAATCTATTACTTCTATGAACCTGAAGGCGAGGAGGAGGAAGACCATGTATATATCAATCTATGTGAAAGAGACAAAATGAGGTCAATCCACGAGGTGAGGTGTCATTGTAGTAACCAACCAACCAACAAACACACATCTGTTTCATTCATTCACATACACGTCCATTTCATGGTGTCTTTAATTTCCATTTCATCTCAGTGAGCGTGACTTAGCAGATGAGGATCCTGACGATTTGTATGACACGGTGTACACCGATGTCGAAGATGACGATATTTACGGAGAGTTGTGCGACATCAAGTCGCAACTCATTGCCATGCAGCAGGTGAGAACTATACGACTGTTAGCTGTACTCTCCTTATTCTTGTCTCTGAGATGGATAAAAATGTCTTATTTCTAAATTTAGAGAAAGATGTTTGTATTGTTCAACTGATGTGCTTCTGCTATGCTTTAAAACACCTGTGCATGAGTGTCATTGTAAAGCAAGTTGCTTAGTTTCCCAGAATGCAATGTGTTTCTGAGTTTCCCACAATACAGTGAGTTTCTATATTTCCCATGATGCAATATTTCACAGTTGTCAATAATGCAGGGTGCTGTTGGTTATTAGCATATGACGTACCCATGTGATGTGCCAAAAGAAAGATTTCAACAAGCTCATGGGTATCACTTTCTGTTGTAACCTAGCAACATATTGCATTCTGGGATTAAGAAAGTAGCCTCCTGCTTAGTGTGAATGTTTCAGCTATCAAAAGGTTAAAGGTCATCACAACATTGAATCACAAGTTTTACTTTGCACCAATAGTATCATTCTCCCATGATGCATTGCGTCTTATCTTGCACTCATGCTATCAATCTACCATAATGCATTGCGTCTCACCTTGCACCCATGCTATCATTCTACCATGATGCTTTGTATCATATGCATTCCCATAATACTATATGCATGTCTCTAGAAGTGAAGCTTTGCTGTCTCTGTTCTCGGTGTCTTTGTAAAGTGCTGACTTAGTGTCTAAAATGTAGAAATATTCCAAGAATGCATTTTGCTTCAAAGTATCATGAAATGCATTACATAGATGCATAAAATTGCAAGTATTATGTTTTCATTACATTGCTATGTATTTCATTGCCATCAATGTCAGTACCCCAATATGATTGTAGAATTTATTGCTGTAAGTAACATTCTTTGCTCAAGAGGAAGGGTAGCTGCAATAATTGGAGAGTTTATTGTGATTTTGAGTTTTTTTTTCTTCTGTTTTTGTGGGGGTTTTTTTGTTTCGATGTTTAACTGGAAGCAAATGCTACAATATTCCTGTAACGTAAATGCAAATAGACGGAAGCGAGTCAGATTTGAATGGCAGAGTTAGGTGGATTTTTCCTGCTAAATTACACCTTACCTGGCAAAAAATCAGACATTTCCTAACTCCAACATTAATTATGGAGCCTTCAAGACCCAAGAACTGTTCAGATGTACCCCATTCCCATTACAATCGGCAACAGTAGCAACATATGCAGCATTTTGAAACGGGTAGTATGTTGACATCTCACTCACGTTTTCAGCGTGATCTTATCTATTTGAGTTTGCCCGGCAGGAATTGTAGTATTTGCTTCCAGTTAAACATCGGAATGAAAAAACGCACAAAACAGAAGAAAAAATCTTCAAAATCACAACAAACACTACAATTATTGCAGCTAGGGTAAGGATACCTTGTGCATTTTCATTAACCATAGTGAAGTCACAAGGTTTTCTTGTCCGTTTATAGTTTCATCAGCTTTGCCTGCAACAAACTCATATTGCACTTTTCAGCTTGCCTTGTTTAACCAATGTATGATATGTAACCAAGTAAATATGGTATCGAATTTAACCTTTCTGTTTTAAAAACAAACTTTGGAATTGTTAGATTTTTAACTGCATACTTCAGTCTTTGTCATCAGATTAACATACTCTTCAGAACATGTGACTTTACAGATGTAATCATTGTTGACAATTCTGACTCCGTCTGAATCACAGTTTTTGTTCAGTTTTGAAAATGTGGGTATATTTCGCCAACTTGACTGTAACCAAGCTGAATCTGATACACATAATATATTACGAGAGATTTACAATAAATGCTATCTCTTTTTTATTTTAGAAATTGTTTTTTTTTGTGTGTTTTTTTCATAAAAGAAATTATGTTTCTATAACGTTTGTAAGAAACCTACTCCAACAAAGCATGTTTTTAGATTCATACCAAAACAAATTAAATCGTAAGAGGGGCATATATGTAATATTGTGCAAAGTAATTAGATTTGTTTTTTGCCCCCTCAACATCTCAAGTTAAAGAAATACTGCATAAAGTGATTTAAATATGAATTCCAAATGGAACAACTTCTATTAAAATCTAGACATCTTTCTTTTATATTCTATTCAAAAACCTAAGTCACACAGATTTACCCAATATTCAGTTGATAATTTGCATAAATTTGCATATTTTAACATGTAGAAGTCGCCAGTTGTTATGACGACAAGAGATTATAATATTCAAGAGATTGTTGAAACAGAAAAGAACTTTGTTGATGCATTGGCCATGATTATCAAGGTAAGAAACACCATAGATTTGGACCATCTTTTGAAATCAATCATTTTTTTGCTATTTAGTGGTTTTGAATTTGACGAACAAACATTGTGCAATTTTGCTCTTAAATAGGAGAGGAAGAGGGATATTTTCCACTTTTCCATACCTTTCCACTGTACATGTGTATTGTAGATATGACCTAACCTGTCTACTGGAATTAGGAGTTATTTTGTCCTGATTTCATGATTTCAAAAATTCACATAATACCCCTTAGACATTGAAGTATTTGGAGAGACACACAGCTATGCTTTACATTTTCAAATTGAAATGTTTATTTTTTCTTCAGCACTTCATCAAAACACTCAACACTTGTATCAGTGCACAGGATTTGGATATTATATTTATCAACATAGAGGTAAGTAATTTATTATACAATATAGCAGTATGTCTGTTTATAAGAATAGTTTATTCACTTATGCACATATACATGTACACATGCGAATATGCATGCACATACACATACTCTGACACACTTACACACTCATGCACTTCACTATATTGTTACACACACATGCATGCACACACACATGCACGTGCACACACACACACACACATGCACACGCACACACACAAATATACTTGATGCTCAACTTTCATACAAACTCGCTATTTCACTCTTATTTTTCACCACTCACATACCATACATACATACACTCATATATACACACACACACACACACACACACACATGCACGCACGCACACACACAAATTATGGAAATACATCTATGTTCCTGGAGTGGCGTTCCCTTTTAAATAAGATGAATGAAAGAAGAACATTTTTGAAAAAATAGTCAGGTATACTATCTTCAAAGTTAGATTCCAGAATTTTGAAGCTAGGCACAACATATTTATTGAAATATTATTGTGTTTCATATTGTATATTAAACCTTGTCAATTTCTCATTTATTAGAAACTTTATGAAGTTCACGCCAAGTTTCTGAAAAGGACAAAAGATGCGGTTGATAGAAACTCTGTGCCACTTAGTAAAGTTTTCATTGAGATGAAGTCTGAGTTGCTAGTGTATGGGGAATACTGTGCCAAGCTGTCGGCAGCTCAAGAACATATTGACGAAATTTGTAAAAGTCCTGAAGTTGCTATGAAAATAGAGGTAAGAAAAAGTTATGGAAATCATTCACAAATGTACTACGGCATGTATCGGTGATTGGTAATAATGTGGAATGATAAGGGATTTTAAGTCATTACACTTGTAATACTTATATTTCAGTTTGTGTGTGTGTGTGTGTGTGTGTGCGTGCGTGCGTACATATGTCTATGTATGTATGTATGTATGTATGTATGTATGTATGTATGTATGTATGTATGTATGTATGTATGTGTGTGTGTGTATGTATGTATGTATGTGTGTATATGTGTGTGTGTATATGTATGTACATGTATGTATGTATGTGTGTGTATATGTGTGTGTGTGTGTATGTAGTGTATGTATGTACATGTATGTATGTATGTGTGTGTGTGTGTGTGTGTGTGTGTGTGTGTGTGTGTGTGTGTATGTATGCGTGTGTTAAGTGGCAGTGTTTTAAGAAAGTATAATTATCTGTTAACTACTTTGTATAGTGATTTACAATGGTTCTACTCTTGTATTTGATCTAGGAATGTCAGATGAGGGCAAATGATGGGAAATTCCGCTTGCGTGATTTACTCACTGTTCCTATGCAAAGAATATTGAAGTATCATCTACTTATAAGGGTAAGAACTAGCTGCTGTTTGTTATTCTCTGTGTTTGCTATGACATTGAAAACTTTTCAAACTGCAAAAAAAATGAATGGACACAATAGTGTTTAAGAGCTAGACATCGACCTAATAAAAATTCCTGTAATATTTTCAGTCTGAAACCATATGTAGTGTACATAATATTTTATGGTTACGTCCACAGTCAGGTTGCTATCCCGTGGTTTCCAATCTCTTCTCATGTCTAGCTCAGTGAGGAGCTCAGATAAAATTTCAAATTCAAACAAAGCTACACACACAGTCATTAACATCATGTCTTTGTTAATCAATCACAAAATTCTGCCCAATAGTAAGCTTGAATAATTTTCACATTTGCAGTATAGAGTGTTCTTTTTTCAATATGTATCTTTTCACCCATTTTGAAACTCAGATAACCCATAGTTAGTTCATCGGGATGACATGACATGAAATTTTATACTGTTTCTACTGTTACAGGAATTAGAAAGGCATACAGATGCTAACCACCCTGACAAGAAAGGACTGAAAGAAGCCCTGGAAGCAATGCAGGTAAATGTAACATAGTGTATTAGACCATGGTTGGCACACAGTTGTCACATGTTAGTCATGTGACAGTTTTAGACCACTATCATCACATGTTAGTCATGTGACATGTCAAATGTCTAGTCACACGCATGTAACTTATGTGATTGACAGTGTTAGTAAGTCGTCACACAATAGACATGTTTTGACCCTTGACCCTTGACCCTGTGGCAACCCTATTTCATTTGTTCACTTATTGTCTTTGCTGATAATATGCTGATACATGTCATTTGTATAAAGCAAATTGTTAGCTGAGTACATCATTTTCTTGAAATTTTTTGTCGAATATGTAAAATCTCATATTGTCTGAAAAGTGTCACTATGCAGTGTTTTTGTTGAGGGCAATAAGTAGGTAAACTCTGCCGGGGGTTCCTCAGTCATTTTACCAGGGTTGCCAAACAAAATTATGGTAGAGTGTATGTGAAAATATGCAACTTTTTTTTACTCCATTCCTTCTTTCTGTTACCCGGGTACCCCAACCTTAGTGAAAACACCGTTATCATAGTATTTGGTTTATTCTGACATTATTTCATGTAGTAACTTGTATACATCTATTTTGTTTATTGCCAGGATTTGTCTATGTATGTAAATGAAGTCAAGAGAGATAGTGAAGCTTTGCAGACTATCTCTGAAATCCAGCAAACGTAAGTCGGATTTCTCTTCATTTCTGAGAAACGCCTTTAGAGATTGCTCAAAGTGTTTGTGACTTTGTGACGTATGTGCCAAAGAGTCTAAAAACTGTCAACTAGAAATAAATTGAAGGTTCAGTACGAGGCAGTGCATTTGACCACAGGGAGTCCTCAAACCTGTTACAAAATTAACACTCACTGATTCAGCCCCATTCTTGACCGTTCATCAACCGTGATCGTTGAAATCAATGATTGGAAAATTGGTTTGAACCTTCCTCCTTAGCAAATATTCATATGTCCTATACAATGACTATGGCATTGTGTGTAGTTGTAATGCATAATCTAGAGTGATCACTGATCAGCCTTCCTGCAATGGTAAGCGTAACCAAAATGAGATTATTTGTGGTTACCAACAGTGATCAACACTTGTTTATCAATGGAATAATAAATATCCCATAATGCATCATTCAAGATGGTAGATTTGATGGTTCCCTATTAATTTACCAAATCAATAGTCAAGTGGCAAGACCTATCTGGCTATTTTGTTTACTTTAAGAGTAGCCAAATATCACCACTGAGGGTGCTAACACTGCATCCAGATAGAGGGACTGTCATCACCTTTCAGCAGCTTGATTTGGCAATCCCCAAAGTACAGATCCGAGGTCTTCCCACAATTCTACCCAATCAATTGTTTTCTAACAACTGTTAAAGAAGATATTGAATATATAAAATGATGTCGTCTTTAATTTTGTGTTCTATAAAGCGTACAAGAATACATTGGACCAGATCTGAAACAATATGGTAGATTATTGAAGGATGGAGAGATGAAATTAAAATCACACGACAAAACAGCTGACGTGAAAACAAGGTAGGTCACAGCTGATTTGATTGTAGGTTTGTCTAATACTACACCCATGTATTTCTTAAATGCCATGTCATAGTAGAGTGAAAGTGTCATCATTGTTGGCATTGCTGTAAACACTAGCTAAATATGAGTACCAAATTATTTAAGGGGAACGCCACTCCAGGTAATAGAGACATTTTCATAAACCATCGGTTCTGGAGTCATTTCATGAGTTTACGTCACCTACAATTATTTGTGATTTCAGAGAAACATCAAGTTGATCTTGTGCATTTATAGTATCTTTGCAATAGGCTATTGCATCATGGGAGTCAGCAGAGATAATATATTCATGATTGCACAATGAATATTCATGAAACATGTTTTACATTGAAGTAAATAAGAAGATGAATATTCAGTGTTCAGCCATGAATACATTATTTCTGCTGACTCCCATGATGCAATATCCCATAGCAAAGATATCCTATAAAGGCACAAGATCAACTTGATGTTTCTCTGAAATTGCAAGTAATTGTAGGTGGTGTAAAATTATAAAAATACTAAAGAACCCACAGTTAATGAAATTGCTGATCTCTAGAGTGGTGTTCCCCTTTAATAAAGTGTCCAAAATGACAATTCTTCAGTCTAATTATAGGTGGGAGACTTTTATATCTTAAGCTATCACAAGCCAGTGATATTTGTAGAATGCATAGTTGACAGAAGTTATACAAGAAAATATCAGTTTGGAAAGTCTTCATAATTTGCAAATTTTTACATATTGAATGGATTTTTTTTTGTTTTTGTTCACAGATATGTTTTCCTCTTTGACAAAGTCATGTTAATATGCAAAACTAGGGTAAGTACCATGTACCAAAACAATGGTTGTTTTTATTGTGTTAGTTTAAAAATTCAACTGTGATTTTTCTTCATTGCATTTTGTGCTTCTCTCTTCTCTGATTATGGCAGCAGCTAGTTGAGTGCAAATTTAAGCTCTTACTCTCAACATCATTATTAGGTGTCTTTGCAAGTTTACACATGTTTCAAATTTCGATAAATGTTTTTTTAATGTATCACTGGTTTTTTGGCTGATGTTTTCGGTATTATTAATCATCAGATTTTCTTTTAGCCTGTGCTGAATTTTTTCATTGTTTGTTTTACATTTTATGGATTCTTCCTTTTGATTTCTCTGTTTTGTCGCAAAGTTACTTAAAGTTGTGAAGTGCGACTTTGATGCCAAGCAAGACGTCTACCACATCAACACGCACACACACACATACACACACACACACACACGCACGCACACACGCACACACACACGCACACACACACACACACACACACACACACACATATCACATGCACATCACACAAAACATTCTGAAAGTTCATGTGTATATCACATCCACATCAGATGCACATCATGTGCATATGATCTTCATGTCACATGCACATCACATGTACATGTACATGTACATCACATTCATATCACAAGCATACCCAGTTTTTATCCCTTTCAACAATTTCAATTTGTTGGCCCAAAGATGCACTGTGTGCTTTCAAGATTACAATTACAAGTTGCTGATTACAGCCTCCAAACTCTAGAAATGGGGGTGATAACAATTTCTATTTGATAATGTAGAATGAAAACACAGCTTTGAAACTGTAGTAACTTACCTATTGAAAGTCAACCATTCTGAATTCCTCTGCATTACAATCACTTTACAAATCACACAATTGCATATCTGAACCACTGAACCATAGCTTGATCGACTTCCTCCCAAGTTGTATTGACGTTTCTATGATACTGGGAGAAAGACGATTAATTTCAAGCGTTACTGGCAACAAAGCGTAATATCCAACGAAATGTACAATATTTTACCTTGCATCTTTTCTCGTCTTCTATCCATCTCATTCTTTCCTTTTCATATAGACCTTGGAAAAGCTCGTATGGGTATGTAGCTTGGTTTGGTTCCTGATTTCTAGCTTGCATGCCTCGATCGGTCTCACCCAAAATTTTCTACTGGTGTTGTGTTTCATACGGTCTACTGTATTTGCCGACACTTTCTCAATTATCATTTTTTTGTCAAGAATTTTTTTTTGTGAATTTGATTTTATGATGTCCAAGTCAATAGAAGTTGGTCAGTTTTCCTAAATTTTAATTTTCCATTAAATTGTAAATGTTATAAATAATCCACAAGGATGAGGAACAAAAAATTGCACAGTGTATGTCAAACAAAACAAAAGAATTTTGTTAAGTTGATAATGAGGGCAGTCTCTTAATACTGTAGAAAGCACCACATCAGTATGAATTTCTAATGAATCAATGGGTGGCCTCAGTAATCAATATCTACAAAGCCTGGTATCATTTGTAGTCATGCAACACAGAGGGCGCTGTCACATAATAAGGGCATTTGTGTTCTTCCATAGCTGTAATGGGGTTTCTAAGAAAACTATTGTTAATAGTCACCTCAGACACCAGATTTTCAAGGTGTGAAGTATGGGTACATGATGTTTTGCCTTGTGTTGTAATGCTAATATGGATCTAACAAACTTTTTTTTCTGTGATAAAAATCAAATATTTTAAATAATACTGTATCTATGAACAGTAAAGAGGGCATATGAACTTCTGTATTATAGTGAAAATGAAGGAAAGGATGTAGTTATTAAAAAGTTGCAACATATGTAGAAACTGTAGGAGGAAAGAATTTGCCAAAGTGTATGGTAATCAGGTGTTACTATGACAACTGCTGTATTTAATATAGTGAAGAAAAAAAACCATCACCGGGTTGTCAAAGTTGAATTTATTTTGTACCCACACATGGCTATCAGTGCGCCCCTCTAATGATAGCCAAATTTTGTTGTTGTGAGTCAAAATGAGAAAAACTGGCATTTCTTGTAAGTCACCACATAGTAAGAGAAAGGGGAACACCAAATTTTGGTGCATCACTAGAAATTGTGTGCGTCAGTGGTGCATCAAATTGGCTTAGAGGGCACACTGATGGCTAATTCAGTTTATCCTTTGGCCAAGTTAAATCATGGCTTATTTTGATGGTATGAGTACATTTATAAATTTATGCCAAAGTTAGGTTTATGTTAAATGAATGCCCCTTAAATATGCATGGTTGTATTCAGCGTAATGCATCAATAAAGTTAGTTATTATCACAATGCAACCAGACAGTGAATGTCATTAGATGGAAGTAGTGATCCGATAGATTGCCTGCAGTAGTCTGGGAATGTATCAAAGTATTGGAAATCTTCAGATACACCGTCACCACTCTCCTCTGAATTTACGGTTGCGTGAAGTCATTTCATGCAATGATGATCTTCCTTGTAAGGGGGCGAGAAAGTTCAATGTAGGATGAAAAATTAAATTCTTACATTTACATCTTTATATTAATATAAAGTCGGTATGTAGTGAGTAAAAAATAGTTCTTTTGTTGACACTTTACTTTATTTTAGTGCCATGCATTTACTATAGCAAAAATTCTTCCATTTCTCAATTTGACATTTTTTAAAGAAATATTTGTATTTAGGGGTACAAAACCCAAAAAATCCAGTAAAAGTAAAATAGATTTTGTCAGATGAGAACTAAAATAACTCAAATTGATTGATTCATATTTATCATCATATTTCCCATGATGCAACATTTAGGATATTCAAGATGGCGGGTTTGCAAGGTCTCCTTTCAAAGAATATTGTTTCTACTCATACCCACTCTGCTGAATAAAAAGTAATACATCGCCAGACATAATTCCAAGAATACTGATTCTTGTAAAGATGTTGTCTCATTTTGAAGTTTCCATATTTTGATACTACCATCCCAAAAGTTTGAAATGATAGTAAATGATATTATTGTGGCTGCAAACCTAGCACGATATAATATAAAAGTATGTCTGATGGGATGCCTGCTCCAGTGGTCTGACAACATTAACTGTTTTTCCATTTACAACCTGAAGGTTGTCTTTTGTTGACCTTTGACTGAATACACTCTAGTTGTAGTGTGTTAACATCTACACAAATTAGAAACAAGTATCAGCTGTGGCATAGTTTTACCTTTGCGGGGGGTGGGTAGCAACAAAGCAGTTTAGAGAAACAATATACATAGAGTACTACTTGCATTGTGAGAAACAAAACTTAAACATTTGATCAAATATATGCAGATCTTGTTTCATTAGAATTCGTCATTCTTTGTACTGCGGGTAACTAGGGTTCTTTAGCACAAAGGTGACAGGAGCAAGGGGAAGGTTTTACTATAAATGTTTGACACTTGTAAAGTTATTAACATTAGTTGGGTTTATGTGCCACTGATTTCTAAATTTAGTTGACTAATTCACAAGGTTTTGATTTCACTGGTTGGTAGCAATTTACTTACTAAATTTGAAGAATTCACAGGGTTTAAGTTGTGGGTAAATTGTTGACTGAAATTTAATGAAATTAATGTGAAATGCACCTTGAAAATAATCTGTTAAAATATTTGCTGTTACTTTGTTCATGAAAACTCCAATCAAGAAAAATATGTAGGAGTCACCGTAGAATTTATTGGAATAAAGGTCAATATGTTGTCAAAATTAAGCCATTTTAGAATCCAATATGGCCACCAAATACTGTGTTCACTCTATCAGAATAGAAAAGATTGTCAACTTCTTGAAAACCAGACAGTGGACCCAAAAAATAATTTTATTATTTCAAAATAGGACCAAAAGGAAGCTTCCATGTGGCAAAGTTTGGAGAGATTTTCAAGTAATTTCATGTTCAGTGAAATTTGTCCGAGAGGTGTATTGTTATGATCTGTGTTTTTTCTAATTTTGTGTCTACTCTTTCTTTATATATTGGTATATTCAGGGACCAGATTGTTATGTTTACAAAGAGAAAATAGAACTTCATAAGTATGGAATAGAAACCAACCTTCCAGCAAGTAAAGCAGGCAGGGTAAGTTACACAATACGGTAATTAGCTAATTACTATGCATATCTAGCAGATCAAATGTCCAACAGTATGGAACAGAGACTAACCTTCCAGAAAGTAAAGCAGGCAGGGTAAGTTACACAATACGGTAATTAGCTAATTACTATGCATATCTAGTTGATCAAATGTTTAAAGGTATGGAATAGAAACCAAACTTTCAGAAAGTGAAACAGACAGGGTTATTATGTTCCACAATATGGCAATTAGCTATTTACTATGCATATCCAGCTGATGGAATGTCCAACAGTATGGAATAGAGAGTAACCTTCCAGCGGGTAAAGCAGGCAGGGTAAGTTCCACAATATGGTAATTAACTAATTACTATGCATATCTAGCCACAGAGAACAGATGGGGTTTTGTCATCTTACTAACATGCAGTTCTCTTTGATTCCTGTTTACATAGTGGAGACATTGTTGGAATTTCACTCCCAAAGATTTGAACTCTGGCAGTGCCTTACAGTGCTTTGTGAAAGCTGAAGAACAGAAGAGAAAATGGATAGAGAATATCAACATGGCTCAGTGAGTAAAACAAATTCTTTCACCTTTTTAGGTGGGCTGAAACAACTAGAGTTATGAGTTGTGCATCGACATGAGCATCTAGAGTTATTGGTGGTCCAGCAAATAAGCAATTGTGTACATGAGAACAGCTGTGCATAACAACAATGATGATCTTCATAGCAACATACTATCATATGACAAAACCCCGTGTTAGTGTTACATTATGTACAGAGTATGCAAACATGAGCATAGTTGTTTGTAGAAACCGTAACCATGCCCATAGCATTCTCTGACATTTTTGACCAAAATAACAAAGTGATGAATGGCCCAGAGTTACACATACATGCAATACAAACATTAGCAACCATGACAATGTTCATAGCAACAAACAATCTTGGTGTTTGTCAAAATAGGAACAACAGGTTGCATGGCATCACAGTATACATGTACATGTATGGAAACACAAACAATTTTCACTTAATCAAAGAGATTTGAAAGAAAATACTTGATATGTGTATACATGGTGTGGGGTATGATATTTTTAGTCAAACAGTTCCATATGTAGACCATGATCATACTGAAAATGTACAGTTAGACTATGATACTGAAAATGTAGATGGGAGAAAGATATACTATGAAGATATACCAGTGAATTAGTTTTTTCATGATAAGCCAAGAAAACAGTTGTTTTCTATTTAAATTTTTTTTTTATTACAGGGAAAATATCACACCAAGGCATAACACAACCCACAAATATGCGTACACTACCTTTGATAAACCAGTCTACTGTGCTGTGTGCGCCAAACTTCTATGGTGAGTCAATCAATCAATCAATCAATCAATCAGTCTTTTGTGCTCTCTGTGGCAAACTTCTATGGTGAATAGGGTTATGTTTTCAGTATCTTGTGTCTTTCAATAATCAATCAATCAATCAATCAATCAATCAGTCTTTTGTGCTGTCTGTGGCAAACTTCTATGGTGAATATGGTTATGTTTTCAGTATCTTGTGTCTTTTAATCAATCAATCAATCAATCAATCAATCAATCAATCAATCAATCAATCTTTTGTGCTGTCTGTGTCAAACTTCTATGGTGAATAGGGTTATGTTTTCAGTATCTTGTGTTTTTCAATCAATCAATCAATCAATCAATCAATCAACCAATTAATCAATCAATCTACCATACTGTGCTGCGTGTGCAAAACTTCTATGGTGAGTCAATCAATCAATCAATCAAACAATCAATCAATCAAACAATCAATCAATCAATCAATCAATCAATCTACCATACTGTGCTGCGTGTGCAAAACTTCTATGGTGAGTCAATCAATCAATCAATCAATCAATCAATCAATCAAACTACTGTGCTGTGTGTGTCAAAGCTCTATGGTGAGTATGATTATGATAATAAGGCTTTAAAATTTACTTTGTTAGTATCGTGAGCTTTCACTTTGTTAGCATGTTGAGCTTTCACTTTGTTAGTATCTTGAGCTTTCAATTACTCACCCACCCACCAACCAGTTAATCAGTCAGTCAGTCAACAATCAATAAACTCAATTGAACAAGGTTAAACAACACATTACTGAAATGTTCACAGAAAAAATGACTAAATACACATTGATTTTTCGAAGGTTTGACTGAATGCTGAGCATGAAAAATAGATTTAGTAAAAAATACACAAGGAAAACAAAGTGAAATCAGACAAATCTGTGTTGAAAGGTTAGTTAAAGGTAAAAAGTCAGTCAATAACAAAGATATTCATTAGGCCTAATAAAAAAATTGTGTGGTTCCGATTACATTCAATTTTAGAATAGGTGGGGTAGGTAGATTTTTTATTATATTTATTTATTTTTTTGTCAGTTGTTAGTGTCTAGGTCAGGTAGTTATATAATATGTGTTTTCATATGGTCTCTGTGTTATTGGTTTCTTCCCATCATATGTACAGCCATTACAGATTGGAAGAACAGTTTCCCCATCCACTATTTCTTGTCAGACTTCACAATTTTTATGATTTTATTATTCTTTTTCTCAAATACGTAAAAAAAAGTCTAGGGTCGGCAGTGAAAAACTAGGTGGGGTCGGGTAACCGAAATCAAACAATTATTTTTTTAGGCCTAACGCGAGAACCAGGCCTGGTAAAAGCTACATGTATAGGACAATCTTATGAAACCAGCATAGTGTGTGATACATTAATTTTGGTCAGAAACCCCACTGAAATGACTGGATAACTCGGGTATATGTTACCTACTTACTGTCCATAACAAAATCACACTCATCTTGCCACTAATGACATGTTTATTTGTTATTTCATTACAGCGGTATATTTTATCAAGGCTACAAGTGTTCAAAGTGTGAAATCTGTGGGCACAAGCAGTGTCTGTCTAGTACTGGTAACTGTACACCAGCCAGAGTTCCTGGAGGGTCAGGTAAGCACTTAAGCAACATTCATTAGAATAAATACAAGTCTCCATTAAAGACATAGATCCCCCCCCCCCCAAAAAAAAAAAAAAAAAAAAAAAAAAAAAAAAAAAAAAAAAATGAAAAATTGAAAATTATCCAAAGACAGGGAAAACAGACATGTATTGTGAAAGACTATGAAATAGTCACCACTTGATAGCAAAGAGAGAGAAAGACTTTCACAAATAAATTAATAAGTATGGATGCCATTTAAAGCGAGTCATAAGGACAGACTCAATGACGTGCATGTGCCCTTTTAAGTATCTGACTCATGCATGGTTGGTGGAATGTGGTTCATGCATGTCAGAAATATGGCAGCAACAGACAAATGGATACATGGACAGCACACAGCTGAGATATGGCAGTAACAGACAAGTGGATACATGAACAGACACACAGCTGTACAGACAAACCTGAGTGATGTGCATGTGGTCATACTATCTGACGGAAATGTCAGGTTTGCATGGTTATTAAAATTTGGTTCTTGCATGTTGGAGGTACGACAAGTGACAGACAAGTTGATACGCAGACAGATGCATAGATGGACAGGTTTGGTTGTATTTGGTTTGTGCATGTGTAAGACATTGCTTGGGATTGAATGACAGCCATGCAGTCTGACAGAAGAACATTTGGACCTACCCAAATGATATACACATAACCCATTATAATGTACCCGGTACGACCATGGTATCAAATGTAGTTGAGTTTGTTTGATGCATGTCAAGAGAGATACAGTGGGTATGGGCAGACATAGTCTGCAAGGTAGGCCATGATGGGGTGCCCTCACATATCGATCAACCCCTCTCACAGACGGACATGCAGACAGATTGCGAAAGTGACAAACAGATAAGTGCACATGCCCAATACAGCATCAGACTATTGGGCAATTAGGTTGAATTAGGTTCATGCATATGCATTGCGATGGAAGGTGGGGGTTGGCTGGTTGGAGTTGGGGTTTACGGCCAGGAAGATGGATGTGGACAGACAGGTAGATATATATACCATATATAAAAACCTACCTGTATAGTTGGGATCTAGTACGATAGGTAGAAGGATTTAATCCTTTTTAGTGAGGCTGACAGGCTGATGTACTGCTGCCCAGTGAGTTGAGAAAGTCAAAGGAACCATAGCGAGGGAGAGTCATTGTAAAGCACTTTTGAGCACAGTGTAGAAAGTTCTAGTCGATAAATGACACTCTACTGATTATGACTTATTCTCTAAGATTTGGCAAAAATGGTACTATAGCATTTTTTCAAAATAATAATTCCTTATCATGAGGATTCTTCTCATGATTTGTTGTCTTTGCTGATATCATGGAACTTGACCATTAGCCACAATTATGATTCCTTATTTCATATGGAATATACAATTTCACAATACAATTGAAATGACGAGGTCTTTTGTATTCATGTTGTGGAAATAATAAGCCGACAATTACCACTTTTTGGCAATCTTACATTCAAAATCAGAACAATATTTGTTGTTATTATCTTTTTTTTTTATCCTTTTAGCTACAAAAACTGCAATAGACTTACAGTTTTAATGAACATGACATAGTAGGTCATGTGATGTTGTTTCAACTATCTCAAATAACGTTGACAAATGGCTAAGTTTCGTAATGGTAGCACATTGCACGCTTTGTAGATGTAGTGCCATTTTGACCTTTGACCTTTGTATGTTTGTTTTCAGCTCCTCCTCTTCCACCACCCAGAAAGGTATGTTATGCACAATAATTTCCAACCTGTAATATTTTCCACCATGCCTTTGATTATTCCCATATACCTGGAATGTATAATGTATTTGTCAATGTTGAAATGCAGTCATATTGTCTTGAGGCACCAAAAGTTTTTAGTTCCGTTTCCGACTTCAAATAATCACCCAAAGCTGTAACTTGAATATTTGTCCATAAATTTACTATTTGTTGACAACAGAGGTGATTTGCATATATTATGTAAAATGTCCATATATGGCCATTTTCATGCAGCTTGTTGTCCAATCAGAAAGTTCTTTTCATACAAGTAAAAACCAGCACCCAATTTGAAAACTTTCATTTTACTTTTTTATGCATATGCAATGAATGTAAGTCGCCATTTTGAAATAGAAGCCTGCATAACAAATCACTAAATTTGCCAATACTTTGGTCACCAGATGAGTGAAGCACAGGGTGTAAAAATACCAAAAATTCCTTGGGTGTCCCTGAAGGGTGGATTAATGAAATCGGAAACGGAGTTAAGTAACACTCAAGTAGTCACAGAATGCCTTTATATGCTTTGTATTATGTCAAGAAATGGCAGAAATTAGTCATGTACCCCCCCCCCCCCCCTTGACTACCCACCTTGAGCATCAGTGAAATTGTAGTTAGAGGATGAATAGCTGCAAACATGACCTATGACCTTTCACCCCACGTACATCATTTGCGCATCATGATAAGCATAACTAGTGTTGCTAGATGACTGTTTTTGTTTTGTTTTATTGTGATGTATAGCACAGCAGCATAGTTTTTTGTTAATTACGTGCTTGGGAATGCTTTTATCTTTTAATACATGAATGCATCAGCTTGCATGTGATAGTCAAAGAGATTGCAACTGTCGTATAAACCATGGAAACTGATATTTCATGGCATGTATTCCAAATAACATGGGTTCAAACCTAGATAATTCACGGAGCAGTTCAAAATCATATTTTGGTTATGCAATTTGAAATAATTTGAAATTTGCTAATTAAAAGAAAAGAAGTTGTCCTGAGATTGAAAGGTTACTTTTTGGACTATTTTGCTATTTTCGCCATATAAAAAGTGCAAATAAATTCCAAATCAGAAAAAAGTACTCTGGAATACTTCATGTATATCGAGGGTTCTCCCGAAATCGCCAAATCATGAATATTCATGAGCATTGGTATTAATTAGGTAGATGGATATCAAAGCTGTCAGTTATGTGAAAATTAAGTACAAACAGTTTGAGTGCTTGGGAATTTGTTGTCATGGTTACATGGGAGAACCCTGTATACAATGTACTGGGTATGCATGTCAGTGACCAAAAAAAAGGTACACGAATCAAAGTTTATAGTTGCTGTCTCGCTTTAACTGTTTCTATGGCACAAATGCCAAAGAAAGATAGTCTGCTCTTTATCTGCAGCCCCAACAAAGCCAATCTCAAACCAGACATTCTTTTCATGAAGGCGAGGTGAGTGACCATTAACCCTTAATCCAACTTGACCTGGGTGTGTGACCTTTAACCCTTAACCCATCATTACCTTGATGTGTGACCTTTAACCCCTTATTTTCAAGTGGTGATAACTTCAATACATTGCTTACGTATTGTAAAACACATCGGGATATCATTATATCTGTAAATTAAAACTTCATGGTTACTAATTTAGTGACATTGGTGTAAGGTTTTTATGTCATTATGTCCTTCTTTCCTGTCGTACCTCGTGTGTCTGTGTTGTACATGTGGTTTAAAGTGTGACATGTTGGTTTGGGATGATTGCAAACATGGTACATGGTACCTGTAATAGCATTTTACTTCACCCCCTACAGAGGGTCACAAAAGAAAGTTGACCTATTCTTAACACATACATGTACCTATAAGTATTGCATGTGTAGCTCATGGCATGGATAGCCGTGTTGTGAAAATAACAGTCTCTCGATTTCTTGGTCAATATCATGACTACACATGCAATATGTATGTATGTGAGAATAAGGACTCTTGAGGTGCCAAAATTCTATTTCAGGCAACAAAAATTGTAAAATGTATTTTGTGTAATCCGCTTTGCATGTATGTAGTGTTATATCTTGACTTGTTATGTCGATGGGAATGCAAGTAAGGGGAAAGTAACTCCATGTTTGTGATCAGTTAGTTCTACTACAGCCATGATCAAACCACAGTTTCGTTCAGTTAGGCACACAGCATATGAGTGCCTGTCCTTTCTATTCTGTTTCTCCTGACTGCCCCAATAGTTTTGACTAACTAAAACATTAAAAATAATGCCTGTGGTTGAGTCAGAGAAAATTATATCTCTTATGGTAAGGTGGTGATAACACTGGCACAAATTTGGGTAACTGTCTCAGTCTTGTTTTAAAGGGGAATGCGACTCCAGGAAATAGATGTATTTTCATAAACTTTGGGTTCTGGAGAGTCATTTCATGATTTCCTTTAACTGATGTAAATTCTGTTTTCATACATCCCCACCGTTGCCTCCTGCGACTACTACATTTATGCAACACTTGTGATGATATTTATTAGATGCACATTGAATAGTGATGACTATTTATCTATTGTTATATAATAAGATGTAATAAGTGCATAGGAGTCATGAATATCATTGAGCATCTAATAAATATGCATGTCTGCAGAGTCCAATGATGCAATGGTGAACCACTGTGAGAACAATAGAGGTGAAATAGAGTTTTGGTGATTCTTGGCAATCGTGTAAAATGTATGTGATGAGATATCATGTGTTGACTCTTGAGTACCCAGTTTATGGGATGGGAATACCTTTAATATCCGGGAGTGAATTTCCCCCTTAATGTTATTGGTTGTTCCATGTGTATGGCTGTTATAAATATAACGTGAATGTTGGATAACAGTAATTAGGTGTATGTCTCTTGCTGTCTTTGATAAATGAATGAATGAATGAATGAATGAATGAAAATATGAATATAAATGAAAATGAAGTAATTGACCTTTGAAGTTGACTGATCATGACCATGAAACTTGTAATGTGTATGTGTTGTTTCTAACTTTCCATACTTGGCATGCACTAACATGATGTAGTCTGAGTCTGTACGGCGTGGGATGACACTTCCAAACAGGGTATTCATTTTATCATTGTCTGTGTAAATGTTACCATGTAAAGTAAACTTTGTTAGGTGTTTCACTTGTGTGTTAGTTGTACTGATGTGGCATTTATAGCACTGAGGTACAAGAGTGCGATGGGCATGATGAAATGTTAGTCTGTCTGTCTGTCTGTCTATCTATCTGTGTGCATGAATTTTTTAATTCAAACACTGTTGAGCCAGTTGCAGTGAAAATTGGTGGAGATGTTACTTTTGGGGGTCTAATTGGTTCAAGGCAGAATGATTAATTCAATGATATGCAAATTTGGTTGCAAGAAATTTATTTAATTACAAAACAGCTTGGCTGATTGGTCAGAAATTTTGCAAGGATGATTTCTAGTGGTGTGTAGATGAAGAATTGTTCAAGAGAATATGTAATTTTGGGCCGAAGGTCTTGAATTCTAGAAGTAATATGCGGATTTGTCTCAGATTTGTTTTGGATTTTTCTTTTGGACTAGAGAGTTTTTTAGGGCAAAAAGAAAACCTAGCAACTATGTTCATACCTGTATAAACAATTGACTACAGAGTTTAGGGTGAAAAGAATTCCTTGCTACCATGGTCGCACCTTTAGTAATAGCTTGTCTGGAGTTTATGGCCAAAAGAAATTCTAGCAATCATGATAACACCTTTAGTAACAGCTTGACTACATAGTTTTGAGTACAAAAAGCATAATGGGTGAACTCTACACTGTAATTTATGAAATCTGTATGATAATTGTCCTTGCAACTTCAACTGAAGACTTTGGTAATTAGTTTTGTAACAGTAACAGCATGTAGTCAGTTGTGCTGCAATACCATTGGTGCTGTTTTTATGTGTTTTATGGATATTCTGAAGGGAGGAGTGTGTAACATTCTGTGCATTTTAGCTGGGTAAAATGTCACTTTTGTTGGTTAATGAGGATGGTTTTTTTTGTAAACTTTTTCACTGTTACTATCAGAAAATGAAATAGTTTCATGTCAGTTTTGTTTTCTGACTTCAATTCCCAATCAAGACAAAGTCTCTCTTGTGCATGAAACCACTATGGAGATTCCACAAAATCATTCTGTATGCTACAGACAAATCCTTGTTATCACGTTCCTTCACCTTTAACTTCACATGCCAATTGGTAATATATTAGCACACTTGCACCACGTGTAGCACAGTGCTAAGAATGACAAGTGGCAAGCAAGGTTTTGGCTTACCAAGATAGACTCAAACTAAAACTATTGTAGCAACTTATTGATAATATAAGCTATTGAATAGATGTTGGTTTAATTGTCCTCAAAGTAGGGTGTTATTTCTGATGACTTTCATGATCCTTCTGTGTACATTTTAGGGATTCATACATACTCTCTCTTCTTCCACACTTTGTTCAACATGGAAGAAGAGAACGTAGTCAAACATAGATGAAGAGAATTTGTGTATAAACAAAGATTTTAGTCTGGGTCTATCTTCATAAGCTGAAACCTCTCACCACTATAGTACATGTAGATGGAATCATCCTGTCCACACCATGTATCAATGACACAATGTGCACTTTGGCAAATGTTACTATGTGTGGTATATTTGGATATTAGTAAATGTTCTAGACCATTCTGTTGAGTTTATGTCTTTGGAAACAAGAGTTGTGTGATGTGGAATTTCAGAACAGTTGATGTGATGTAGAATTTCAGAACAGTTGTTGTGATAATGCGTTTAATTTATAACTACCCTCCTTTATAGATGTCGTGTCCAGCTGTGATTATTAACTCAGAAGTTAGAGGAGTACTCAATAGAGCAAAGTCATGTGAGTGCATCATTAGTATTTAGCTCCTGAAGTGTGAATGTCAGGAAGGCGCTATTTCAAAATTGTATTCTTTTAGTCCATCTTGTCCTCAGTCTGTTTATCATCGGTCCATCTGTTCTCTGTCTTACGCTGATATGCATGAACCAATTCAGTTGATACTACAATGCGCATACACACATCTTTTTGTTTTTTGTGACCTCACCAATTGTGACTGAATAGCAGCCATATCTGTCTGATTAATTCAAAGTATACTGAATGAATACTCAGAAATTGTAAAACAAATTCAAGTGTCTACCCCCATACTATGCGAACACCTTGATCTTCAACCTTCTTGGGCAGATGTCAAAATGAACCATTTTTTTGCACATTGGAGACAATTTTTTTGTATTTTAAGTGGGGGTTGACTTTGTTTTTTTGACATTCACATACCAATATCTAAATGAAGTAAGTGTTTCTGTATTGCAGACACTTTGGCGTATTTAAGAGTACCATTTCAGTCAAATCTTGTACAAAAGTGATACCGAATGTGAGACATTGCCAGAGTTATCATTTTGGCACTTATAACATGTTTGACTGAATAACAGCTATGTTTGTCTGAAAAACCCAGTATTTGTTTAATAACTTGCTACTTACATGTATATTACAGGGAGACTTGATTAAAAAGTGACTGTGACAAGGTCAAATGTCAAAACCAGTTTTCTCTTCAGAAAATGACCTTTGACCTTAACATACATTTTAGTACCAAAAAGTAATATACTAGATAAATGCAAAAGTTTTAAAATCAAAACACCATTTAATTGTCAACACGCATGTTATCAGAGAAACTTGCAGATTGGTTGAATGTTACATGTGCAGAATGTGTTATTAAATGATGTGTGTTTACTGTTTGTTTCCCCCTTTCCATAGCTGACAACGGAAAGACATCGTCAAGTTCAAGACGACAGTGGATCGCAACACATAACTATGCTGGCATGCCTAATCCTCCTGCCCCACAGTGCAAACCACTACTGTTTGCACCAAACGACATCATAGAAGTCAGAAATAGGTCTGATGATCATTGGTGGGAAGGTCGCAATGTCCGTACAAGTGCCACTGGTGTCTTCCCTAAATCATACGTCACACAGAAGGTACTGTAAACGTGGAAATGTTCGCGTAAGATTTATTTTCGCTAATTTCGCTACAAAACAAAAACGCGAAAATAAGTAGTAGCGAAAATATATATTTCTGCATAATGCAATGTACCAGTATGGTTATTAGTGAAAATTAATCTTTGTGAACTACATGAAGACTGTAAAATCGCAAAATTTTCTAGTCGTGAAAATATGCAGGTTTACAGTATGTTTTAAGTATCACCTTGACAAAGATTCAGTTGTACTGAGAAGAAATAACTTTGTATATGTATGCGTAATGTATTTATGTGTGTGTGTATGTATGTATGTATGTATGTATGTATGTATGTATGTATGTATGTATGTATGTATGTATATGAGTGTATATGTATTTGACATCTATGTATGTGTTTGTGCATATGTATGTACATGTGTGTGTTAACATGTATGTGTGTGTGTGTGTGTGTGTGTGTGTGTGTGATATGAACAATTTTCTCTGATATCTGATATAAAAATGGACTACCTTTTCAAATATTTGATATTTTAGTCTGAATATGAACCGACAACAATTAACTCAAACCCGAGATCACCAGCACCCATTCCTGAGGACCTACCCAGCCCAGTGTCTCCAATGACACCTACAATGCCAATGTCACCAACCACACCAATGTCACCAACAGACTTCAATCGTTATCCTTGGTAAGAACTATTGTCACGTGTTCATTTGATATAATACCTAGTACCATGTACCTGTCTTGTACTTAATGTGGTGCCATAAAGGTAGAAGCCTCATAAAGTTTCTGCTGCAACTTTGTTGAAAAAAATTTAAGCTTTTCTAAGTTAAACAAGAAGAAAAATCAAGAGGCATAATATGCAAATTATTCAAATACATGACCATATTTAAATTCAACTGTAACAGTTGTAGAGGAAGTTGAAAATCATTTTTCAATAACTTCACATTCTTGTCCAAACTGAGCAGGTGTGCTAGAATTACATGTTTTCCCCCAATATTTTTCTTCATTCATCCAAGGAAAATGCTAGTGACCTAATGGGCCTTTGTTACTACTCGTCTATCTAGTGACTTCTAGTGACAACCCTTAGGTCACAAGTATGTTCTGGCTGAATGAAGAAAAATATTGGCGAATAACATAAATCATACCAGTGCCTGTACTATCGAAGACAAATTGGGGAAAGTAATAGCAATTTTGAACGTTTTGACTTTTATTTCGAACACAGCAGAACCAGTGATGTTGACACATATCATCTTGACATAGAATGACCAGAGTATATATTCCATATTTTTTGTTCAACTTGGCTTGTGCACGGTATAATATGATTTGTGGTATTCTTTTTTCTTTTTAACAGGTTTGCAGGAAACATGGAAAGATTAAATGCAGAAAGCAAACTAGACAAATGCCCAAATGGTGCTTTCCTAATCAGAGGCAGTACAAGGACAAATGCTTATGTACTCAGTATCAAGTAAGGACAAGTTTTAGACATTAATCTTTCCATGTGTGGGGTGGGAAGGAAACAGATAGGATGGTGGGAAAGGGGAGGGGTGAGATAAGTTAAGGGAGAGAAGCAGAAAACATGTAATAAATCATTAATCAGAGGAGATGGCGGGAAAGGGGAGGGGATGAGATTAGATAAGGGGGAGAGAAGTATGATAGAGAAAAAACATTAGCAAGACTATATTGTAGTACTAGTGGTGGGTGTGTTTAACCTAAAAAAGCTAGGCTTTATTTCCATTTTATAATATTTTGTAACTTTTTAAGGAGAAACTGTTGTATGACCATGGTTTCTGTACAGAATGGTGCAGTAGTTCAACATTAAGTTTAGGACAAAATCCCCTCCCTTCTTCGCCCTAAACTTACGTTCGCAAGTGCGACATCACACGTTTATATAATGATGTAAACCATGATGCAAAATGTAGTGGTCACACTACTACGATTGGTGCAATGAAAAAAGATTGGTAAACATGAAGTTCCAACCTTATGAACCTGTTTACTGAGATGATGGTAAATACAACAAAATTCTACCAGAAACCCAGCACTGTATATTGTATGACTGTCATATTAGAAGTAAATTTTTATCAGCTTATCTCACTAGTAAATACAGAAGCTTTTATCATTGAAGGCGTGAAAGTTTTGGAAATGTGGTTAGAAGTTCAGCAATCGCATTGATGCCAGACCCCTCTCCCCCTCCCCCCACGAACAAAGTTAGCTTATTGAGCTTGTGTGACATTATGTGATCATCCCTTAGTAGTTCTGAATTGTATAGTACTAGTTTTGAATTTTGCTGTAGTTAAGATTTCTGTACAGAATTGTGTAATAGTTCTAAATTGTGTAGAAGAACTGTATACATGTAGTAATGCAGCCTTTTGTTGTACCGTTTGTTCTGAATTGTGTTAAGGAAAATCTTGAGTCCCGCAAACAAATGGAAATGTTGGAAAGATGAAGTAAATATGGATATATCCTTACTATAATATTAATACCAATACTTTATTAATCCAAATTAAACTCAGAAATTATTTATGTTACTTGTATTGGTTAGCAAGACTTTTAATAACATGTTTTTTTTTTCTCTCAATGCTTAGGCATAATAATGCCCCCAAACACATCAAGATCCGTGATACAGGAGACAAATCTAAGCACTTTTTAGCTGACACTAAAATGTTTGACAGTATTCCTGTAAGTATTTGGAAAATATCTCATAAAAATTGATCATTTTGAACACATTCCTTGGGAATCTAACAAGGAAATCTTTTCCACCAGAGTTCTTTACTTCTTTCATAACATTTCACACTTGGGTAAATTATCATAAATTATATCAAAATCAAGTGATGATGGTGGTGGTGGTGGTGGATGTGGTTATGGTGATGATGATGATGATGATGATGATGATGATGATGATGATGTCATTATCTGGTGTTGTTGTGCTGATCAATCTAAAGAGTACATTTTATAATTTTGTTATTTATGGTTGTCCAGTAGACGTACTGTTTGTGTTGACACAATTTGAAAAAAAAAATATTAAAGGAAGATTTGACTTTCTAGGATTGTTATGACATCATATCTGAATGACAGTTTTTGACTGTTATATCTATAGATAATAATAATAATAATAATAATAACTTTATTTGCCATGTGCCAAATATAGCATTGGAAATTGATTTTTCACACGAGCTCATAAAAGAAACAAATCGGGAATAAAACTGACAATAAAATAAGAAAGACACAACAGACAATAAAAAACACACACGGTACTAAAATACAATATTGACAAGTTGTTATAAAAGATGATTCTTATGTAATCACTAAACATTCTTTTGTGTTGCTTTCAGGATTTGGTATCTTTTTACGAGAGTCATTCACTGTCCCCCAGCTTTCCAGGTGTTGATACAACACTACAGATGCCCTTTAAAGGTATTATCAGCAGGAAATCAACATGGTCTGGTATGATAGTTTTTATGATTTTTTGGTGATCATAAATACCATTTTACCTGCTGTGAGCTACAGGCATTAACGCAATGGAGAGGTTTTGTAATTTATGTCTGTCTGTCTGTCTGTCTGTCTGTCTGTCTGTCTGTCTGTCTGTCTCTTTGTGTTCTCTCCGTCTCTGTCTTACAATCTAGCATTAAGGCTGGCTGTTTTTGTATGTATTCTCAAAATTTCAAGCTATTTGCATATTTGTAAACATCTGTCTGCTCAGCATGTTAAAGAGTGTTCCATTAGTAGAACACTTAAATCCCATGCTTGTTGAAAGCTTTGCATATTAATTAACTTAATTTGCATATTGATAAACAAAAAGTGTCTGCTCATAAGCATGCTAACACCACTAGAAGAGAGTAAGCAGCATGTCACACTAATTTCAACATTAAATAATCACAATAAAACAACCATACATGATGAAAATTTCAACCCTTGTCATAATCTGGGCCCTTCCCATGCATTGTACATTTTGAAAATAACTGCAAGATTGGTAATCACATTACATGTTGCATGATAAATGTGTTCACAGCGTCTTTGCTATGATGTTCCATGATGTTACCATTGTCTCCCCAAATTGCAAATAATTCCTGACATTTTCATCCACTTTTAAGCTGTTGCCCATTTTCAGTTCCTTTTTGGTATCTCTGTAGTTGATATTTCATGCGATGTTTCCAAGAATTGATGTACAGACAACACTGACAAATATACACAGCATGAATATGCATGAGTAGTCCTGAGTTGAAGGGTATCAACATTTCATTATCCAATAACCAGTTTAAATTTTCTTTCAGGTCCCAAATCCTATGATTCCATTGGAAAAGCAACGGCACTGTATGACTTTGCTGCTAGAGACACAAGAGAATTATCTCTGGAAGAAGGAAATATAGTCAATATTCTCAGCAAAGCAGGAGGTCATCGTGGCTGGTGGAAAGGTCAAATAGATGACAGAGTGAGTGTAACTTTTCATTTTACAAATCAAAGTAGTACGACTCTGGTTTACTAAACTAGGTTGAAAGTAATCTATTGTTCTTCAATGTGGTAGATTACACAAGTGGATGATAGCGGTTTCTCTATTGTATGATTCTAATCACCCTGTGATGAAGATAGTGTAAACATTGGAAGTGCTTATAATAAACAGTACAACTGCAAGTTCTCTGCAGACACCTCTCTACTGAGACTATAATTAAACCAACGTCAATTCAGTAACTTATCACTGTTGTATCAACATGTTGCGACAACAATTTTAGTTTGTGTCTATCTTAGTAAACCAAAGGCTCAATTACCAGAGTAATGAGTACATATGGGTGGGCATGTTTTCCTTTCACTTCAACATAAATGGAATTGCGCCGCAGTAAGTATTTGTGTGGTGCCCGAGTCTCTGCATTGAGTTCTTCTTTGTATGAAACAGTAGAGATGTCTGTTCAGCTTTGATAATGATGTCATATCCTGTTACTTGTGATGACACGTTGTCTGGTATTCGACACCTGCCTTGTCAATTTTGTTATTAGCTAATAAAGACCCAGTCAGGTTGTCTGACCGAACTATAGTATAAGTTCAATGTTTTTGCTCAGGGTGGTAAGTAGGTAAAATCTACCAGAGTTCCCATGTCATTTTACCTGGGTTCCCAAACAAAATTATCATAGACTCTATGGGGAAACACTGCAATTTTTACCCCTTTCTCCCTTTCTGTTCCCGGGGTTCGCAAACCTTCCCAAAAAACACTGAAGTTGGTCCAGAGGAAAGTGTGATCCTATCTTTTAAGGCTTCACTGATAAAATAGCAATATCATTATTATAGTATTTGCACTAATGCAAGAATCTGGGATTGAACCATGGGCCTTTACAGATTGTGTTCAAAATCTTGTTAATAGTTGACTTTCCCATTCCAGGATGTGTTACATGAGATGCCATCACTTATGTTGTTATGTGTAGGCTTGTTTTGTTTTTCTTACATAGTTATAAAGTACCATTTTCATTGTTAAATGATCAAGAGACAAATTAACCTCTTTAATTACAAGCAATTTAAAGAACAAAGACAAAACATCATCAATGAATAGCGTTTGCAAACCCCCAGCACATACAGAATACATGGGGAGACATGTGATGCATCTCGGAACCGACAACATCTGTATTCCATAGTAATTCCAACTTCTTTCTTTCTGTATCTCTCTCTTTTCCAGGTTGGGTATTTCCCATCAACATATGTGGAAGAACATTAATAAGCCTGATGTGTGATGTATTCATCTGATATCAACCAGAATCCTACTAAAAGTGGTACATAATCACTCACAATTAAAACCATTCCTTGCCACATTACCAGGAGGAAGTTTGAGATATTTGTAGTGGCCTTGCCACTCCTTGTAAATGTATAGATCTAGACACTCAATAGACAGAGAAAATTACCAGTGTATAATATTATATTACCTTTTCTTACATCAGTATTATAATTTGGATCCTTCAAAAGTACATATATACAAACAAATTTCAATTAAGTCACATTTGGTTGGTTGGTTGGTTGGTTGGGGAGTCATTTGTAGGAGTAAAGAAATCTGTCTTGTGAATCAACATTATTGGGGTTCAGTGACTGTCTCTTCCACATCTGACCTCCCCCACCCCCCGCAGCAACTCGTATTTTGGTACAGTCATATTGTTCATATTTGGTCTGACAATTGTATTATACAAAGAAAGGGGTGTTAAGGTGCAGTCAACATATTCATTTGATTACCTGAAATACAAATCCATTAATTATGCATAACTGTTTTAAAGTGTTGAATGAACATTTTGTAACATATACAATTATATACATGAAATGAACTAAGTGAGAGTTTGTAAATTTATACATGTTGGCTTGTAAGTGTGAAAGGTATATTGATTAGAAGTAGACCTTTCTAGTGAGAAGCGCCATCTAGTGATAAGTGGGGCCGTGGCATCTCTCTTATACAACTGCATCTTTTGAGAACCCCTTTATATTAAAAAACGTTTCTTGAAGTATTGATGTATTTTCCAGGATTTAAAAATGTACAGATGAAGTGAAAACAAATATCCATTTGTTAACCAAGTCTTAATTTACATATATAATTAACAGGTTTGCATACCTTCATTTATTTCATATAGATAACCAAGTGGCACATCGGTTTTTAAGTTCTTTTCTCATTTGCCAATAACATTTGGAGATTTTCCTTCATATTGTAAAAGATTAATGAAGGTTGTGATATCAATAACAATATTATTATCAGTGTTTTGGTTAAGGAAGAGAACAAATTAAGCAAGACATTCACAACTCTACAATCACTCAATCTTTAATAAAATCCCAATTTATCAGATTCAAACGCCCTATTTACAATACCTAGATTGTTATATGCTAGCTCATTAAGTATGCACTAGGTCATTACATATGCGCACTTGCCATTTAATATACATATGACTTCATCATAATGCAGTGTGGCCAATTGCACTTGAAGTGGGGATTTACCTTCCCAGAGAAGTCTGATATAGAAGATAACACACAGCATGATAGCAATTAAATCGGTTAGATGCTTCCAAGAACTATAAAGTGATAAAGACCATGTTTTTAATGCCATCAACAAGGAAGTGTAGTGTAATATGCAGTACAACTCACCACTTGGACATTCACAAATGTAGAAACCATTTTTTTCAGCAATGTGTGCTTGACAATCACTGTTTCAATATGTTTCTCTGGTTAATCATAGACAATAAATGTATCTGGCTTGGCTTGGTGTTTGTCAGCTTTTGCTTGTATTCCTTCTTTGGTTAGTAGTACCAGTATAATATTAAGTTTCTGATATTCTTTTATTTTCAAATCTCGGATATTCTTCTTGGATTTCAACACCAATTATGCAAACCCTACTTGACAAGATATGTAACTTTCAACCGTTTTGTATTTTTACTATTTTTTTGTAGACACATTAGTTACAGGATTCAAAAAGTTTTTTTTTTTAAATGAGTTCATCTAAATTTACACATGTATTCAAGAAAAAGTAAAGAAAACTGAGCTCAAATATCTTACACAGTCAATTTGTGTTCTAGATGGAGATCACATTTATTACGTGAGATAGTAGTAAGCAATTATTCATTAGAGATATTGTTGGTAGTTATCCTGAGTGTCCTTAAAGCATTTTGTTTAACAGAAATATTCAGAAGTGAAGAGATTTCGAACATGTGACATTTTTTTGTACATTTGTAAATTTAAGTATTTTCAATTAGTTAGACACAATATACTGAAGAGTTGTTTCCTTGTGGAAATCGGAACATCTTACACATTAATTAGGCAAACTAGTATTTCATACTTTTGACAATTCCTACAACCCTTAACACTGAAGTAAAGCACATTCTCTGTTTGTCACACTCATTTATAGCATTCGTACTTCGTTTAATAGTGTACTCGTACTCTTTCAATTGCTTTAATTATAAGCATAGTATGTGGCCTTTCTAATGTAGTCTATTTTGAGAGTGCTAATGAGAAAGACTGGTTACAGTGAATGTAGCCATCAACATTGATTATATTCAGGTCTCAATTAAATCTAGGCAGTGTGTTATGCCATCTATATTTATAGTCTAGTCATTGAATAGTCATTAACTCTTTCCTTGCTTTGCACTGCAAACATTGATTACATTGTTAGATACCACATAAGTGGTGAGATCAATAGTTCAATATAGGATAAAAGACAAAAAAATTTTTAGTTAGGCCTCAGACCCTTCCAACTAATTTGGTCAAAATTGAAAATGTTTCTAACAGCACAATCAATTCAAACCAGTATGTAGTAGTATATAGTGCTATGAATACAGAGCTCCCCTCCCCCATAATAATTTAGTTTTGTATCCTACATTGAACTATTGATCTCGCCCCTAAGTGGCTAATGATGGAGATGGTGTACTTTTCCACTTGATATAGAGGCTATAAACAATTGTGATAAAACATGCAAATTATTTACTTGATTGTTCCAAAATGTGTTGCCTGACAAAAAGCATTAAAGCATTTAAGTTTGCAACACATGGCAATCAGTGAATTGATCACAAAATCCTCTTCGCGGACATCTGGAAAACAAATTGCAAATTCTTGGAAATCTTTGGAACTTGTAAGTTTATGATCATATATGATATAAATATATGTCAAATGTTGCTCACAGTGGACTATTTTAGAATATCGGTAATCAAATTACAGCACTTCCAGGATCACGTCAAGTTCGAGAAGCAGTTAGCAAGACATATTTGTTATCTTGATTTGAAAGAAAGGATAAATAAAAAGTTTACAATGACATAGGCTTCCAGAGAATTCATAACATTTGCCTTGCCATATTTTGGTGAAAGTAAATCAGTATTCAGTTATTCCTTCTTCATAACTAGTCTATTATCCAAGATATATCAATTATAAAGTATAGAGGAAATTTTATATCACAATAACCATGAACTAGAGTGAAAGCATTGTGTTCAGCAGATGGGCAGGATTGGTCTCTCATAGGACTTTCTGTGTTTTTCTTACATTTTTCCTTTTTTATTAAGCCAGTGTAACAAATTTCAATGAGTATGTATCATTTGCAAAATTTGTCAGTATAAAGAGAAAAAAGGCTAAATTTATGCATGTGATGTCAACAGAGTAACGTCTCGTATTAGGAAATTGTAATTTGCTTGATATACATGTAATGAATGACAATATTTGGTTTTCTGTGAGCACCAAGTAATGATGATATGGTGACATGCTTCTCCATGGTTTCGGCTAACCTGTTAAATTTTGCCTATTTACATGTGATATGAGGAGAGATGTACATACAGTGGTGAAGATTCAACAAAAACTGAGATAAATGCATGTCAGGGGCCTCTTGCCCCAGGAGAATGACTGCACAAATTTCATGACCCAAGAGCAGACAAAATGTCATGGTCATTGTTTTGATTCAGATCAGATCTATTACTCAAATGATTGAGTAGATGTTACAGGTGACTGATTTTAAATTGTACTTGCTGTAACATTGCTCTTTCAGAAATGTTTAATAGTGAAAGGCATACAGTCAGTTGTATGTGGGAAAAGTTTATTTAAACATTGCAACAAATTACTACCCAGGTAGTTGAGCCTTCTGTTTTCTAACATAGACACAAACTAAAACTAATGTCACAATTTGTTGATACAACTGTGATAAGCTATTGAATGGACGTTGGTTTAATTACAGTTTCAGTTGGGAGATGTCTCTCAAAATTAGTTTATTTAGCGTTCCATAAACTTGCAGTGCTGTTTTGGGACTTCCAATGTTTACACTATGTTGAACACAGGATGATTACAATCACACACCAGAGGAACCTCTATCACCTATTTATGTAATCAACCACATTGAAGAACAATAGATTTAGTTTGCATCTACCTTAGTAAACCGAAGGCTGGATTACTAGTGTCGTATAACAGCTGAATTCTTCACGGTGATGTACCCAGGATAGCATAAGCAATCAATTGTATGTAGGCAAAGTTTATGTTGCAACAATTTTATATTATATATACTGTATAGAGAATATATAGTGTATATATATATATATATATATATATATATATATATATATATATATATATATATATATATATATATTCAAATAATAGATATGAACAAAAATAAGTGATTCAAAAATTAACTAAATATTGATATTATGAATCATAATCATACCCATGTACAACTCTTTTAAACCATTTTTGATATCACTAATAGAAAGAAATCTCAACATGTGAGTCGTCTTTGTGATAAAAAATTTGGCAAAAACTTTTGTTTCACATTATTGCACAAATAATACAATCTTGTATAAACAGTATTTGAATCATGTGACACTGTACAAATAAGAATGCAGACAAATAGCTTTGTAGATTTGCTTGAAATAGTAGGTAAATATTACATATGTTTAAATCATTTACATTATTTGATACTCTTTGTTTTCAGTAATTTTTCTTGATCTGAAACTTCAGAAAAATGGGAAAATATTGTATATTATCAAGTTCCACAGAGCTAAAAAAAAAACTTTCTTTCATTTAATTCACACGAAAAAAAGGCTTTTTGAGTTGGTGTTTAAGTTAGGGCACTTCAGTTACAGTATTAATTTTCAATTAGGAATAAAGTTATTTGCTAGCTGGAAGTTCATCAAACCCGTCAAATCAGAGCTTCAGTATAGCGATATGACTCCATAACAAAAGTGTAGTTTTGTAGAATATAGAAATTGGCATTGTATTCCTATTCATATTTTTGTGATAAACGTCATCCTGAATAAACAGGAGTTAACCCAAAAGCTGTGTGGTTGTTGAGTTATTGAAAATGTGTGGAAGGGAGGGATGGACATATTTATTGAACAAATGTTACTATATACAGGGTTGGTGGTGGCCGAGTGGTTATACTGCATGTCTCCTTCCCACTGTGGTCAGGGTTCGGGTTTGATTAAATTTACTACTCTGTAAGTAAGAAGAGTGTTCAGTTTGACTCTACCAAACAACGCAGGTTTTCCCCAGTGTACTTCCTTCTGTACTAACACTGAACTCGCCTCCTGTTATTGGGAAATGCCTGTTGGATGGTAAATAGATAAATGAAAAAGCGTAGTTGGTGTAGGAATTTGAAGTCAATTAGGCCATACTTGATGACTTTTGTAATGACTTGCATCAACACATTACTGCCTGTATACAAGTAGCCCCAAGATATTTCAAAAGATTGTGACAAAGTTTTTAACTCCATTACCTTGGCAACCCTTTTCAATAACCAGAAAATGTCTCTCTATATGGCTCAATATCTTTGGAAATAGGAAAGGTATTTGAACAATGTGAGTGGTGCTATATATTTATTACTTTTTTTCACGAATACTGAAAAAAAAAGTTTAGGGTCGGCCTCAAAACTTGACTGGGTGGAACCAAACAACTTTTTTTATTAGGCCTAATCTCAATTTGTGTTTTGTTTTCTATTGTTATGTTTACATCTGGAGTTCAGATCGATAATGTGAGAGGTCGAGGTTGTTGATTCGTCAGTTGAAAAGATGACGTAAGACTACCATGTTTTGAAAGAGTCGTGCGACTTTTCATCCATATTGAAAGACCCGGATGCGACGCAGGGTTATCACCACGGATCAAGACACCGATATTTCATATGGGATCAAATGAATTCTCCAGCTTCAAATTTGAAAATTAACGAGTAACTTCGTCCAAAGTGTGCATTATTTTATGCCCTAGTATGATAACTTTCAGGTTCTGGTAGCATTGTTTTGAGTTTGACAGTAAATTGAGGAGAAAGTGGCGATAGTTTGCAAGTATGTATGGATTTTATCAATGGAGAGTCGGTGTCCTTCTCTTTACGTCCCTGTTTATACGTCCCTGCTGTTATTATACTATTGGGAGCGAGCGCGCAGTGGGTTTTGCATCCAGTACGCGCTACGTTGGAACGCATGCGTTCAATATGCTTAAATAATCAGCTGTGTAACAATAAACATCAATTTACTAAGTTTCTTGTACATTCAGTAAGACCAAATTTTAAAAGAAAACGTCACTGAGGATGCCTATTAAGCCTGTGATACATCCTGTTGATAAACCATTATATGTGCAGTTGATCGGTGCTCAACTCTCCGGGCTTTTTTTCATTCTTTATTTGAATAAAATATTTTAAACAACAACAACAACAACAACAACAACAACAACAACAACAACAACAACAACAACAAGACTCTACTCAACTGTATGCTTTGGTGAAATATTAACCTGACTGAGTGATTGCAAACCAGTCGGATGAAGGCACATAGCCCTCACAGACTACAAGTAACTGGGATTTAAAAAAAGAAATTGATGATATTTTCTTAAAACTTATAAGAATAAAAAAAATCTCCCATGGAACTGGTGCAAGTCTATAGTCCAGTCATTTTATGCAAAAATAGGGTTCAACCTTAACCCATCGCTAATTGCAACAGAAATTATTTTTTTACCATACATCTCAACAATGTCTATATAATAACATATCAAAAGTCTACCGAAATCCAAGTAGTGGAACAATGCCTAATTTGCATACATCCAATATGGCAGACACAATATCTGTGGTTTACTACTTTTGGCCATATTGCCCTTGTATTAGTGGTCATTTACGTTCGTTTTAATATTTGACATTTTTAAGGCTGTTATTACAAGTCTCAGTCTATAATTTTAATGACCATTCACTATCCTTTTAACATTTGACATTTTAAGGGTGTTAACGGTATAATTATCTTTGTATAGCATTCACTTTATTTATGTTTTTGTATTTTATGGGCAGCGCTTTTGAATATTTTAAATAGAAAAGGCGCTTTAGAAAATAAATAAACTTAAACTTAAACTTATTCACTTTATTTCGATGTTTAGGTAACTACTATTCCATACTAGTTATGTAGACACAACCTTATGTCGATTGAAATTATTGTGAGATGAGAACGCAGTTTAAAAAAAATTATCAGTGGTTGACAAATGTCTTTGAGGTACTAAGAAGTATTCAAAAGTTCACTATCATATATAATACTGTATTGCAAAGGGCAATTGCTGACGTATTCATTTGTTCGATAAATGGTTTCCACATACGCAGGGAACCTTGCACACCCCTGAAGCATTTACATACCTAGGACAGGGTTGTGCACATACCTGTGCCAGCTCAGTGGAGCCATGGGGACTGTACCAGCTATGTGTATAATATCCCTGTAACAGCTCTGGCCAACAAACGAGGTGTAACATACCTAGATTTGACAGATGTGTAACTGGTATGCCAACATGGATGTGAAAAATAGCAATGCAGCATAGGTTTTTACAACATCCATGTACAAGTGCTTTTTCCCACAGCCATGTACCAGCTATGTGAGCAATGCTAGTCAGATATTAACAAAAGGGTTGCTACACGGTATTACTCCACCATAGCTATACATGTATGTGCACAAATGTGTGCTAGGTGAGCAGTACACAGCTATGATACTGGGATGTGCAAAACAGTCATTGCACAGAGGCGGTATTCCACATCCATGCAACAGGCTCATTTTTTACAACCGGGGCTGTGGAAAAATATACCCTGTAACGGGCTGAGAGGCACAGAGCTGGTACATAGCTATGCTCTTTTTCCTAGCACTAGGATGTGGCCACATCCTAGTGCTAGGATGTGCACATCGATGTGCTAGGATGTGCAAGCTTCCCTAGGCCCTGTATATACTAAGGTGGTTGATCGCATCGCACTCCGCATCGCTCTGCACAGTACGTATGTGGTATGACTCCTGAATATGAGCCGCGAGCCTTCCTTTGCACAGGTCTTAGTGAAACTTCGTCACTCGGAACATCGTATAATGGCTAATAGCAGGTTGTCTGTCGTTTTAAAAAGAAAACCTATATAAATGTTTAAAACACTATGAAATAACGTGTATCATTGTTTTCTTTAGGCACATTATAAGTATAACAACGTTTTGGTTTCATTATGTTCAGCCGGGGATGTTAACATTTACGGACAGGCACCACTCGATGCCTGTAGCACTACTGAACCTTATTAGTTCAGTTGTGCTAAAAATTGAGCACATATCTATCAGACTATTAGACTATGAGTGCTTGTTTCTCAGCGACGCACATATTTAATATTTGGCGGTATTTCTTTGAGCATCTAACACAGGATGCCAAACAATTTTAGACGATTCCTTAAGTAAACAGACAACATTAAGTTACTAATTGTCATTGTTCCAGTATACAAGTGGCTCGATGGGTTTATGTGACACTATGCATATTTCACTGAGAAAACTATGTCCCACTCACAGAACGGATTAATTGAACAGTCTACATTGCTGAACAAAATAGATTCCCATTTTAATGTGTTGTCTTGTCGAAGAAGGCAAAATGTTTCACTACACATCAAATTCAAACAATAAGTAAAAAGAAAACCTACATTAAATGTTTAAAACACTATAAACTAATGAACGCATAATAAGTTTAGCGTACTGGAAGTTTACACCGTATACAAGAATTGTTGTCATCCATGTGTTTTTTTATTACCATATATGGTATGAACCATCCTTTGCCTACGAATATAATCAATATGTTGTGTAAATTAAGGAATTTGAAAATGGAGAACGCTGATTGGTTTAATGAAACACGTGCTTCTCGATGCTCCAATGAACTAGCCTCTCAAAGAGACTAAACTATACATATATAAAATAAATGGGTAGGTACGTGTTTATTGACTAGAACGCACTTGTCGAAATAGTAGCTGTCAGAATGGCCCCAAAGTACCATGTTGCCAATGCCTATCCTACTACGATCTTCGTAAAGGCTGATAATGACCGTCAGTTACTATTACGCGATTCACGGGGAATTGATGCAGCAATCAAAGGAGTGTCTTTTGCTGTGAAACAGTCAGCTAACTATGAACACATAATCAGGCCTAGAGGCTACGTGGCAATAGATTCGAATGACAGCCTTCAAATGGTAGGGAACATCATATCCGTCGTAACTAGGGATGGAAAATGGATCTCTACAGGGTATGAAGTTCCATGTGACCGGTCCATTATTGTAAAAGAAAATGGACGAGGCATCATTCTCAGCAAATATGGAAAGCTGTGGAAAGACGAGAACAACCAGTACCATGGCAATAAGGTCTGTAAAACCTGCAGCCAACAACGCTGTGGACACTAACCTGACCGAGCAGGAAACCTTCTAACTGAAGTCTCCAATTGTAGTGATTTGTGCATAGATAATTGCATTGCTGTTAAAGAAAATACAATTATTTGCGGACAGTTATATGTAATAAGACACTAAGAAATTAGTTCAAAACAGATTGAGTTCAGCCGGACACAAAAAACCTGAAACTATATGCATTAACAAGTAACATTTGCGCCTGATTCCACCTTGTCGTTAAAAATTTACATGTACACATATTCATGATTGTCTACGCCATGATTCAAAATTCAATAATGCCTCAAGAAAATTGCATGGAGTCAGCTTGTACTAATCATCTACCATTGGAAGTCAGTACACAGGCATGTCGATTGTGAATGGATCTTGGTGGACATTCAAACCGAACACGTTTACGCACACGTTTATAGCGCTTAGTTTCCTTTATTAGAACCGTGTGATTTTTTTTTCAGATTTCACAGTGAATTGCCATAATTGTTTTCAAAGTACACGTGTTGTTGTAATGTATTTTAATGTAATAGAGATGATATACCAGGTGTAGTCCTGCTTACATGACGGTGCACGAGTCTGTATTACTGACTTGACTCTAAGGGACAATTGTCAGAATCGAGTCCCGAATTCCTCCGTATGCAAGCAGGACTATACCAGGTGCAGCTTGAAATAAATATTGTTGCAGTAAATGTTATAGTTGTGGGTATTTATTTTGCATTTAATAAGAGATTACTTTATTTGAGCGAGAGCATTTTTTGAATACGGCCCCATTTGTAAGCTGCCTTAGTGCACAACACTCATTACTCATTTACAGACTGGAGCTATTTGGAGTTTCGGGTTTTGAACAGTAGTACAGTACTCTTACGACCGACCGGTCGACCCATAGTTGCTATGAAAAATTAATGGGAAACATAAAAAAATATAGGATCACCCTAATACATCTGGTGTATACAAGTGGCGCGATGGGTTTATGTGACACTATTCTTATTTCACTGAGAAAACTATGTCCCACTCACAGAATAGATTAATAGAACAGTCTGCACCGCTGAACAAAATAAATTCCGATTGTAATGTATTGTCTCGGTGTAACTGTACTGTGTTACTCTCGCACTATGCCCCTAAAGAAGCGTTCATATAAACATGATGACATTGTCGCGTCCCCACGTGATTTTAGTTTCAGCAGACTGGAGGTGGAGTTCGGTTGGCATATTACATGTATAACAGTCCTAGAAAGGTCAACAACGTTTTACCTTTTATTTCCCACAATGGTCAACAAACAAAATAACGGTCGCTTGTACAAGCAGTTTTTCAGAAGAAATAACAGTTTCGATACGTCATAGTCTGTAAGGCCTTTATAAGGTACGCCGTGACGGGGCGCCCTCACACATCGGCCAACCCCTCGGAGGCCGGTGAGGGCGGAACGGCACGACGTATCTTACAGTCGAGATCACAGGGGACCCAGGAACCATGTGACAAACAAAACAAAACAAAAAACAAAACAAATAAATAAACCATCAAATAAATGACAAATGAACAAGCAAACGAACGACAAGTATAGGGACAAATAAAATAATTAAATAAACCAGCAAATAAACAGATACTCATGGGGGTATACTTAAGTTTTTTGTACCTATCACTATAAAAAAAACACAAGGGTTCACTCAAGGTCTTTCTCTGTCCCTCTTTTCAAGCCTCAAAAAACACCCAAATCAATCTTAAACGACAATAAACACTCAGTATACGTAATTTACAGGACTCTGGCCTTTCGATTCAGCTAAAATCTTTACCTTTCATCGCACATGGACTACAAATTTCGGTGATTTAAAAATCAATTTCCACCATCTACATCACAGTATTCATATGTGTTAATTATCGGCAACATCCCGGTATTTGAATTCAGTTTAAATACCGCTTCATGCCCTCCAACCAATCACACGAGCTCTAACGCCGGTATAGACTTACGTCACGGGATTGCCTCAACAGGGGGGGGGGACCCTGTGTCACTCATCCCAGGTTGATATTTATGTGGAAGAAGTTCGCCTCGAATTTGTGCACTGAAAGGAAATTGTTTGCCATAATCTTTGCCCATAATGGTTATTAAATATGGCTATTAATGGCTGTACTACATATATGAAAATAGAGGTCATTTAGGAAACGATGTTTGTGCGTATATATTTATCTGTGTCGGTAACTGTACGTGGCTATCGCCATTGTTGTTCGAAACAAATATTCAAATCGAAGCAATCCTCAAAACCCGGAAGTAGTTGTACGTTACATTACTTGTCAACAGGGACGAATATGGTGAATTTCAATCAAGAATATGGTGGGTAACATAGCTATGCTGGTACATAGCTATGCTCTTTTTCCTAGCACTAGGATGTGGCCACATCCTAGTGCTAGGATGTGCACATCGATTTGCTAGGATGTGCAAGCTTCCCTAGGCCCTGTATATACTAAGGTGGTTGATCGCATCGCACTCCGCATCGCTCTGCACAGTACGTATGTGGTATGACTCCTGAATATGAGCCGCGAGCCTTCCTTTGCACAGGTCTTAGTGAAACTTCGTCACTCGGAACATCGTATAATGGCTAATAGCAGGTTGTCTGTCGTTTTAAAAAGAAAACCTATATAAATGTTTAAAACACTATGAAATAACGTGTATCATTGTTTTCTTTAGGCACATTATAAGTATAACAACGTTTTGGTTTCATTATGTTCAGCCGGGGATGTTAACATTTACGGACAGGCACCACTCGATGCCTGTAGCACTACTGAACCTTATTAGTTCAGTTGTGCTAAAAATTGAGCACATATCTATCAGACTATTAGACTATGAGTGCTTGTTTCTCAGCGACGCACATATTTAATATTTGCGGTATTTCTTTGAGCATCTAACACAGGATGTCAAACAATTTTAGACGATTCCTTAAGTAAACAGACAGCATTAAGTTACTAATTGTCATTGTTCCAGTATACAAGTGGCTCGATGGGTTTATGTGACACTATGCATATTTCACTGAGAAAACTATGTCCCACTCACAGAACGGATTAATTGAACAGTCTGCACCGCTGAACAAAATAAATTCCGATTGTAATGTATTGTCTCGGTGTAACTGTACTGTGTTACTCTCGCACTATGCCCCTAAAGAAGCGTTCATATAAACATGATGACATTGTCGCGTCCCCACGTGATTTTAGTTTCAGCAGACTGGAGGTGGAGTTCGGTTGGCATATTACATGTATAACAGTCCTAGAAAGGTCAACAACGTTTTACCTTTTATTTCCCACAATGGTCAACAAACAAAATAACGGTCGCTTGTACAAGCAGTTTTTCAGAAGAAATAACAGTTTCGATACGTCATAGTCTGTAAGGCCTTTATAAGGTACGCCGTGACGGGGCGCCCTCACACATCGGCCAACCCCTCGGAGGCCGGTGAGGGCGGAACGGCACGACGTATCTTACAGTCGAGATCACAGGGGACCCAGGAACCATGTGACAAACAAAACAAAACAAAAAACAAAACAAATAAATAAACCATCAAATAAATGACAAATGAACAAGCAAACGAACGACAAGTATAGGGACAAATAAAATAATTAAATAAACCAGCAAATAAACAGATACTCATGGGGGTATACTTAAGTTTTTTGTACCTATCACTATAAAAAAAACACAAGGGTTCACTCAAGGTCTTTCTCTGTCCCTCTTTTCAAGCCTCAAAAAACACCCAAATCAATCTTAAACGACAATAAACACTCAGTATACGTAATTTACAGGACTCTGGCCTTTCGATTCAGCTAAAATCTTTACCTTTCATCGCACATGGACTACAAATTTCGGTGATTTAAAAATCAATTTCCACCATCTACATCACAGTATTCATATGTGTTAATTATCGGCAACATCCCGGTATTTGAATTCAGTTTAAATACCGCTTCATGCCCTCCAACCAATCACACGAGCTCTAACGCCGGTATAGACTTACGTCACGGGATTGCCTCAACAGGGGGGGGGGGACCCTGTGTCACTCATCCCAGGTTGATATTTATGTGGAAGAAGTTCGCCTCGAATTTGTGCACTGAAAGGAAATTGTTTGCCATAATCTTTGCCCATAATGGTTATTAAATATGGCTATTAATGGCTGTACTACATATATGAAAATAGAGGTCATTTAGGAAACGATGTTTGTGCGTATATATTTATCTGTGTCGGTAACTGTACGTGGCTATCGCCATTGTTGTTCGAAACAAATATTCAAATCGAAGCAATCCTCAAAACCCGGAAGTAGTTGTACGTTACATTACTTGTCAACAGGGACGAATATGGTGAATTTCAATCAAGAATATGGTGGGTAACATAGCTATGCTGGTACATAGCTATGCTCTTTTTCCTAGCACTAGGATGTGGCCACATCCTAGTGCTAGGATGTGCACATCGATTTGCTAGGATGTGCAAGCTTCCCTAGGCCCTGTATATACTAAGGTGGTTGATCGCATCGCACTCCGCATCGCTCTGCACAGTACGTATGTGGTATGACTCCTGAATATGAGCCGCGAGCCTTCCTTTGCACAGGTCTTAGTGAAACTTCGTCACTCGGAACATCGTATAATGGCTAATAGCAGGTTGTCTGTCGTTTTAAAAAGAAAACCTATATAAATGTTTAAAACACTATGAAATAACGTGTATCATTGTTTTCTTTAGGCACATTATAAGTATAACAACGTTTTGGTTTCATTATGTTCAGCCGGGGATGTTAACGTTTACGGACAGGCACCACTCGATGCCTGTAGCACTACTGAACCTTATTAGTTCAGTTGTGCTAAAAATTGAGCACATATCTATCAGACTATTAGACTATGAGTGCTTGTTTCTCAGCGACGCACATATTTAATATTTGCGGTATTTCTTTGAGCATCTAACACAGGATGTCAAACAATTTTAGACGATTCCTTAAGTAAACAGACAGCATTAAGTTACTAATTGTCATTGTTCCAGTATACAAGTGGCTCGATGGGTTTATGTGACACTATGCATATTTCACTGAGAAAACTATGTCCCACTCACAGAACGGATTAATTGAACAGTCTACATTGCTGAACAAAATAGATTCCCATTTTAATGTGTTGTCTTGTCGAAGAAGGCAAAATGTTTCACTACACATCAAATTCAAACAATAAGTAAAAAGAAAACCTACATTAAATGTTTAAAACACTATAAACTAATGAACGCATAATAAGTTTAGCGTACTGGAAGTTTACACCGTATACAAGAATTGTTGTCATCCATGTGTTTTTTTATTACCATATATGGTATGAACCATCCTTTGCCTACGAATATAATCAATATGTTGTGTAAATTAAGGAATTTGAAAATGGAGAACGCTGATTGGTTTATTGAAACACGTGCTTCTCGATGCTCCAATGAACTAGCCTCTCAAAGAGACTAAACTATACATATATAAAATAAATGGGTAGGTACGTGTTTATTGACTAGAACGCACTTGTCGAAATAGTAGCTGTCAGAATGGCCCCAAAGTACCATGTTGCCAATGCCTATCCTACTACGATCTTCGTAAAGGCTGATAATGACCGTCAGTTACTATTACGCGATTCACGGGAAATTGATGCAGCAATCAAAGGAGTGTCTTTTGCTGTGAAACAGTCAGCTAACTATGAACACATAATCAGGCCTAGAGGCTACGTGGCAATAGATTCGAATGACAGCCTTCAAATGGTAGGGAACATCATATCCGTCGTAACTAGGGATGGAAAATGGATCTCTACAGGGTATGAAGTTCCATGTGACCGGTCCATTATTGTAAAAGAAAATGGACGAGGCATCATTCTCAGCAAATATGGAAAGCTGTGGAAAGACGAGAACAACCAGTACCATGGCAATAAGGTCTGTAAAACCTGCAGCCAACAACGCTGTGGACACTAACCTGACCGAGCAGGAAACCTTCTAACTGAAGTCTCCAATTGTAGTGATTTGTGCATAGATAATTGCATTGCTGTTAAAGAAAATACAATTATTTGCGGACAGTTATATGTAATAAGACACTAAGAAATTAGTTCAAAACAGATTGAGTTCAGCCGGACACAAAAAACCTGAAACTATATGCATTAACAAGTAACATTTGCGCCTGATTCCACCTTGTCGTTAAAAATTTACATGTACACATATTCATGATTGTCTACGCCATGATTCAAAATTCAATAATGCCTCAAGAAAATTGCATGGAGTCAGCTTGTACTAATCATCTACCATTGGAAGTCAGTACACAGGCATGTCGATTGTGAATGGATCTTGGTGGACATTCAAACCGAACACGTTTACGCACACGTTTATAGCGCTTAGTTTCCTTTATTAGAACCGTGTGATTTTTTTTTCAGATTTCACAGTGAATTGCCATAATTGTTTTCAAAGTACACGTGTTGTTGTAATGTATTTTAATGTAATAGAGATGATATACCAGGTGTAGTCCTGCTTACATGACGGTGCACGAGTCTGTATTACTGACTTGACTCTAAGGGACAATTGTCAGAATCGAGTCCCGAATTCCTCCGTATGCAAGCAGGACTATACCAGGTGCAGCTTGAAATAAATATTGTTGCAGTAAATGTTATAGTTGTGGGTATTTATTTTGCATTTAATAAGAGATTACTTTATTTGAGCGAGAGCATTTTTTGAATACGGCCCCATTTGTAAGCTGCCTTAGTGCACAACACTCATTACTCATTTACAGACTGGAGCTATTTGGAGTTTCGGGTTTTGAACAGTAGTACAGTACTCTTACGACCGACCGGTCGACCCATAGTTGCTATGAAAAATTAATGGGAAACATAAAAAAATATAGGATCACCCTAATACATCTGGTGTATACAAGTGGCGCGATGGGTTTATGTGACACTATTCTTATTTCACTGAGAAAACTATGTCCCACTCACAGAATAGATTAATAGAACAGTCTGCACCGCTGAACAAAATAAATTCCGATTGTAATGTATTGTCTCGGTGTAACTGTACTGTGTTACTCTCGCACTATGCCCCTAAAGAAGCGTTCATATAAACATGATGACATTGTCGCGTCCCCACGTGATTTTAGTTTCAGCAGACTGGAGGTGGAGTTCGGTTGGCATATTACATGTATAACAGTCCTAGAAAGGTCAACAACGTTTTACCTTTTATTTCCCACAATGGTCAACAAACAAAATAACGGTCGCTTGTACAAGCAGTTTTTCAGAAGAAATAACAGTTTCGATACGTCATAGTCTGTAAGGCCTTTATAAGGTACGCCGTGACGGGGCGCCCTCACACATCGGCCAACCCCTCGGAGGCCGGTGAGGGCGGAACGGCACGACGTATCTTACAGTCGAGATCACAGGGGACCCAGGAACCATGTGACAAACAAAACAAAACAAAAAACAAAACAAATAAATAAACCATCAAATAAATGACAAATGAACAAGCAAACGAACGACAAGTATAGGGACAAATAAAATAATTAAATAAACCAGCAAATAAACAGATACTCATGGGGGTATACTTAAGTTTTTTGTACCCATCACTATAAAAAAAACACAAGGGTTCACTCAAGGTCTTTCTCTGTCCCTCTTTTCAAGCCTCAAAAAACACCCAAATCAATCTTAAACGACAATAAACACTCAGTATACGTAATTTACAGGACTCTGGCCTTTCGATTCAGCTAAAATCTTTACCTTTCATCGCACATGGACTACAAATTTCGGTGATTTAAAAATCAATTTCCACCATCTACATCACAGTATTCATATGTGTTAATTATCGGCAACATCCCGGTATTTGAATTCAGTTTAAATACCGCTTCATGCCCTCCAACCAATCACACGAGCTCTAACGCCGGTATAGACTTACGTCACGGGATTGCCTCAACAGGGGGGGGGGGACCCTGTGTCACTCATCCCAGGTTGATATTTATGTGGAAGAAGTTCGCCTCGAATTTGTGCACTGAAAGGAAATTGTTTGCCATAATCTTTGCCCATAATGGTTATTAAATATGGCTATTAATGGCTGTACTACATATATGAAAATAGAGGTCATTTAGGAAACGATGTTTGTGCGTATATATTTATCTGTGTCGGTAACTGTACGTGGCTATCGCCATTGTTGTTCGAAACAAATATTCAAATCGAAGCAATCCTCAAAACCCGGAAGTAGTTGTACGTTACATTACTTGTCAACAGGGACGAATATGGTGAATTTCAATCAAGAATATGGTGGGTAACATAGCTATGCTGGTACATAGCTATGCTCTTTTTCCTAGCACTAGGATGTGGCCACATCCTAGTGCTAGGATGTGCACATCGATTTGCTAGGATGTGCAAGCTTCCCTAGGCCCTGTATATACTAAGGTGGTTGATCGCATCGCACTCCGCATCGCTCTGCACAGTACGTATGTGGTATGACTCCTGAATATGAGCCGCGAGCCTTCCTTTGCACAGGTCTTAGTGAAACTTCGTCACTCGGAACATCGTATAATGGCTAATAGCAGGTTGTCTGTCGTTTTAAAAAGAAAACCTATATAAATGTTTAAAACACTATGAAATAACGTGTATCATTGTTTTCTTTAGGCACATTATAAGTATAACAACGTTTTGGTTTCATTATGTTCAGCCGGGGATGTTAACATTTACGGACAGGCACCACTCGATGCCTGTAGCACTACTGAACCTTATTAGTTCAGTTGTGCTAAAAATTGAGCACATATCTATCAGACTATTAGACTATGAGTGCTTGTTTCTCAGCGACGCACATATTTAATATTTGCGGTATTTCTTTGAGCATCTAACACAGGATGTCAAACAATTTTAGACGATTCCTTAAGTAAACAGACAGCATTAAGTTACTAATTGTCATTGTTCCAGTATACAAGTGGCTCGATGGGTTTATGTGACACTATGCATATTTCACTGAGAAAACTATGTCCCACTCACAGAACGGATTAATTGAACAGTCTGCACCGCTGAACAAAATAAATTCCGATTGTAATGTATTGTCTCGGTGTAACTGTACTGTGTTACTCTCGCACTATGCCCCTAAAGAAGCGTTCATATAAACATGATGACATTGTCGCGTCCCCACGTGATTTTAGTTTCAGCAGACTGGAGGTGGAGTTCGGTTGGCATATTACATGTATAACAGTCCTAGAAAGGTCAACAACGTTTTACCTTTTATTTCCCACAATGGTCAACAAACAAAATAACGGTCGCTTGTACAAGCAGTTTTTCAGAAGAAATAACAGTTTCGATACGTCATAGTCTGTAAGGCCTTTATAAGGTACGCCGTGACGGGGCGCCCTCACACATCGGCCAACCCCTCGGAGGCCGGTGAGGGCGGAACGGCACGACGTATCTTACAGTCGAGATCACAGGGGACCCAGGAACCATGTGACAAACAAAACAAAACAAAAAACAAAACAAATAAATAAACCATCAAATAAATGACAAATGAACAAGCAAACGAACGACAAGTATAGGGACAAATAAAATAATTAAATAAACCAGCAAATAAACAGATACTCATGGGGGTATACTTAAGTTTTTTGTACCCATCACTATAAAAAAAACACAAGGGTTCACTCAAGGTCTTTCTCTGTCCCTCTTTTCAAGCCTCAAAAAACACCCAAATCAATCTTAAACGACAATAAACACTCAGTATACGTAATTTACAGGACTCTGGCCTTTCGATTCAGCTAAAATCTTTACCTTTCATCGCACATGGACTACAAATTTCGGTGATTTAAAAATCAATTTCCACCATCTACATCACAGTATTCATATGTGTTAATTATCGGCAACATCCCGGTATTTGAATTCAGTTTAAATACCGCTTCATGCCCTCCAACCAATCACACGAGCTCTAACGCCGGTATAGACTTACGTCACGGGATTGCCTCAACAGGGGGGGGGGGGGACCCTGTGTCACTCATCCCAGGTTGATATTTATGTGGAAGAAGTTCGCCTCGAATTTGTGCACTGAAAGGAAATTGTTTGCCATAATCTTTGCCCATAATGGTTATTAAATATGGCTATTAATGGCTGTACTACATATATGAAAATAGAGGTCATTTAGGAGACGATGTTTGTGCGTATATATTTATCTGTGTCGGTAACTGTACGTGGCTATCGCCATTGTTGTTCGAAACAAATATTCAAATCGAAGCAATCCTCAAAACCCGGAAGTAGTTGTACGTTACATTACTTGTCAACAGGGACGAATATGGTGAATTTCAATCAAGAATATGGTGGGTAACATAGCTATGCTGGTACATAGCTATGCTCTTTTTCCTAGCACTAGGATGTGGCCACATCCTAGTGCTAGGATGTGCACATCGATTTGCTAGGATGTGCAAGCTTCCCTAGGCCCTGTATATACTAAGGTGGTTGATCGCATCGCACTCCGCATCGCTCTGCACAGTACGTATGTGGTATGACTCCTGAATATGAGCCGCGAGCCTTCCTTTGCACAGGTCTTAGTGAAACTTCGTCACTCGGAACATCGTATAATGGCTAATAGCAGGTTGTCTGTCGTTTTAAAAAGAAAACCTATATAAATGTTTAAAACACTATGAAATAACGTGTATCATTGTTTTCTTTAGGCACATTATAAGTATAACAACGTTTTGGTTTCATTATGTTCAGCCGGGGATGTTAACGTTTACGGACAGGCACCACTCGATGCCTGTAGCACTACTGAACCTTATTAGTTCAGTTGTGCTAAAAATTGAGCACATATCTATCAGACTATTAGACTATGAGTGCTTGTTTCTCAGCGACGCACATATTTAATATTTGCGGTATTTCTTTGAGCATCTAACACAGGATGTCAAACAATTTTAGACGATTCCTTAAGTAAACAGACAGCATTAAGTTACTAATTGTCATTGTTCCAGTATACAAGTGGCTCGATGGGTTTATGTGACACTATGCATATTTCACTGAGAAAACTATGTCCCACTCACAGAACGGATTAATTGAACAGTCTACATTGCTGAACAAAATAGATTCCCATTTTAATGTGTTGTCTTGTCGAAGAAGGCAAAATGTTTCACTACACATCAAATTCAAACAATAAGTAAAAAGAAAACCTACATTAAATGTTTAAAACACTATAAACTAATGAACGCATAATAAGTTTAGCGTACTGGAAGTTTACACCGTATACAAGAATTGTTGTCATCCATGTGTTTTTTTATTACCATATATGGTATGAACCATCCTTTGCCTACGAATATAATCAATATGTTGTGTAAATTAAGGAATTTGAAAATGGAGAACGCTGATTGGTTTATTGAAACACGTGCTTCTCGATGCTCCAATGAACTAGCCTCTCAAAGAGACTAAACTATACATATATAAAATAAATGGGTAGGTACGTGTTTATTGACTAGAACGCACTTGTCGAAATAGTAGCTGTCAGAATGGCCCCAAAGTACCATGTTGCCAATGCCTATCCTACTACGATCTTCGTAAAGGCTGATAATGACCGTCAGTTACTATTACGCGATTCACGGGAAATTGATGCAGCAATCAAAGGAGTGTCTTTTGCTGTGAAACAGTCAGCTAACTATGAACACATAATCAGGCCTAGAGGCTACGTGGCAATAGATTCGAATGACAGCCTTCAAATGGTAGGGAACATCATATCCGTCGTAACTAGGGATGGAAAATGGATCTCTACAGGGTATGAAGTTCCATGTGACCGGTCCATTATTGTAAAAGAAAATGGACGAGGCATCATTCTCAGCAAATATGGAAAGCTGTGGAAAGACGAGAACAACCAGTACCATGGCAATAAGGTCTGTAAAACCTGCAGCCAACAACGCTGTGGACACTAACCTGACCGAGCAGGAAACCTTCTAACTGAAGTCTCCAATTGTAGTGATTTGTGCATAGATAATTGCATTGCTGTTAAAGAAAATACAATTATTTGCGGACAGTTATATGTAATAAGACACTAAGAAATTAGTTCAAAACAGATTGAGTTCAGCCGGACACAAAAAACCTGAAACTATATGCATTAACAAGTAACATTTGCGCCTGATTCCACCTTGTCGTTAAAAATTTACATGTACACATATTCATGATTGTCTACGCCATGATTCAAAATTCAATAATGCCTCAAGAAAATTGCATGGAGTCAGCTTGTACTAATCATCTACCATTGGAAGTCAGTACACAGGCATGTCGATTGTGAATGGATCTTGGTGGACATTCAAACCGAACACGTTTACGCACACGTTTATAGCGCTTAGTTTCCTTTATTAGAACCGTGTGATTTTTTTTTCAGATTTCACAGTGAATTGCCATAATTGTTTTCAAAGTACACGTGTTGTTGTAATGTATTTTAATGTAATAGAGATGATATACCAGGTGTAGTCCTGCTTACATGACGGTGCACGAGTCTGTATTACTGACTTGACTCTAAGGGACAATTGTCAGAATCGAGTCCCGAATTCCTCCGTATGCAAGCAGGACTATACCAGGTGCAGCTTGAAATAAATATTGTTGCAGTAAATGTTATAGTTGTGGGTATTTATTTTGCATTTAATAAGAGATTACTTTATTTGAGCGAGAGCATTTTTTGAATACGGCCCCATTTGTAAGCTGCCTTAGTGCACAACACTCATTACTCATTTACAGACTGGAGCTATTTGGAGTTTCGGGTTTTGAACAGTAGTACAGTACTCTTACGACCGACCGGTCGACCCATAGTTGCTATGAAAAATTAATGGGAAACATAAAAAAATATAGGATCACCCTAATACATCTGGTGTATACAAGTGGCGCGATGGGTTTATGTGACACTATTCTTATTTCACTGAGAAAACTATGTCCCACTCACAGAATAGATTAATAGAACAGTCTGCACCGCTGAACAAAATAAATTCCGATTGTAATGTATTGTCTCGGTGTAACTGTACTGTGTTACTCTCGCACTATGCCCCTAAAGAAGCGTTCATATAAACATGATGACATTGTCGCGTCCCCACGTGATTTTAGTTTCAGCAGACTGGAGGTGGAGTTCGGTTGGCATATTACATGTATAACAGTCCTAGAAAGGTCAACAACGTTTTACCTTTTATTTCCCACAATGGTCAACAAACAAAATAACGGTCGCTTGTACAAGCAGTTTTTCAGAAGAAATAACAGTTTCGATACGTCATAGTCTGTAAGGCCTTTATAAGGTACGCCGTGACGGGGCGCCCTCACACATCGGCCAACCCCTCGGAGGCCGGTGAGGGCGGAACGGCACGACGTATCTTACAGTCGAGATCACAGGGGACCCAGGAACCATGTGACAAACAAAACAAAACAAAAAACAAAACAAATAAATAAACCATCAAATAAATGACAAATGAACAAGCAAACGAACGACAAGTATAGGGACAAATAAAATAATTAAATAAACCAGCAAATAAACAGATACTCATGGGGGTATACTTAAGTTTTTTGTACCCATCACTATAAAAAAAACACAAGGGTTCACTCAAGGTCTTTCTCTGTCCCTCTTTTCAAGCCTCAAAAAACACCCAAATCAATCTTAAACGACAATAAACACTCAGTATACGTAATTTACAGGACTCTGGCCTTTCGATTCAGCTAAAATCTTTACCTTTCATCGCACATGGACTACAAATTTCGGTGATTTAAAAATCAATTTCCACCATCTACATCACAGTATTCATATGTGTTAATTATCGGCAACATCCCGGTATTTGAATTCAGTTTAAATACCGCTTCATGCCCTCCAACCAATCACACGAGCTCTAACGCCGGTATAGACTTACGTCACGGGATTGCCTCAACAGGGGGGGGGGGGACCCTGTGTCACTCATCCCAGGTTGATATTTATGTGGAAGAAGTTCGCCTCGAATTTGTGCACTGAAAGGAAATTGTTTGCCATAATCTTTGCCCATAATGGTTATTAAATATGGCTATTAATGGCTGTACTACATATATGAAAATAGAGGTCATTTAGGAAACGATGTTTGTGCGTATATATTTATCTGTGTCGGTAACTGTACGTGGCTATCGCCATTGTTGTTCGAAACAAATATTCAAATCGAAGCAATCCTCAAAACCCGGAAGTAGTTGTACGTTACATTACTTGTCAACAGGGACGAATATGGTGAATTTCAATCAAGAATATGGTGGGTAACATAGCTATGCTGGTACATAGCTATGCTCTTTTTCCTAGCACTAGGATGTGGCCACATCCTAGTGCTAGGATGTGCACATCGATTTGCTAGGATGTGCAAGCTTCCCTAGGCCCTGTATATACTAAGGTGGTTGATCGCATCGCACTCCGCATCGCTCTGCACAGTACGTATGTGGTATGACTCCTGAATATGAGCCGCGAGCCTTCCTTTGCACAGGTCTTAGTGAAACTTCGTCACTCGGAACATCGTATAATGGCTAATAGCAGGTTGTCTGTCGTTTTAAAAAGAAAACCTATATAAATGTTTAAAACACTATGAAATAACGTGTATCATTGTTTTCTTTAGGCACATTATAAGTATAACAACGTTTTGGTTTCATTATGTTCAGCCGGGGATGTTAACATTTACGGACAGGCACCACTCGATGCCTGTAGCACTACTGAACCTTATTAGTTCAGTTGTGCTAAAAATTGAGCACATATCTATCAGACTATTAGACTATGAGTGCTTGTTTCTCAGCGACGCACATATTTAATATTTGCGGTATTTCTTTGAGCATCTAACACAGGATGTCAAACAATTTTAGACGATTCCTTAAGTAAACAGACAGCATTAAGTTACTAATTGTCATTGTTCCAGTATACAAGTGGCTCGATGGGTTTATGTGACACTATGCATATTTCACTGAGAAAACTATGTCCCACTCACAGAACGGATTAATTGAACAGTCTGCACCGCTGAACAAAATAAATTCCGATTGTAATGTATTGTCTCGGTGTAACTGTACTGTGTTACTCTCGCACTATGCCCCTAAAGAAGCGTTCATATAAACATGATGACATTGTCGCGTCCCCACGTGATTTTAGTTTCAGCAGACTGGAGGTGGAGTTCGGTTGGCATATTACATGTATAACAGTCCTAGAAAGGTCAACAACGTTTTACCTTTTATTTCCCACAATGGTCAACAAACAAAATAACGGTCGCTTGTACAAGCAGTTTTTCAGAAGAAATAACAGTTTCGATACGTCATAGTCTGTAAGGCCTTTATAAGGTACGCCGTGACGGGGCGCCCTCACACATCGGCCAACCCCTCGGAGGCCGGTGAGGGCGGAACGGCACGACGTATCTTACAGTCGAGATCACAGGGGACCCAGGAACCATGTGACAAACAAAACAAAACAAAAAACAAAACAAATAAATAAACCATCAAATAAATGACAAATGAACAAGCAAACGAACGACAAGTATAGGGACAAATAAAATAATTAAATAAACCAGCAAATAAACAGATACTCATGGGGGTATACTTAAGTTTTTTGTACCCATCACTATAAAAAAAACACAAGGGTTCACTCAAGGTCTTTCTCTGTCCCTCTTTTCAAGCCTCAAAAAACACCCAAATCAATCTTAAACGACAATAAACACTCAGTATACGTAATTTACAGGACTCTGGCCTTTCGATTCAGCTAAAATCTTTACCTTTCATCGCACATGGACTACAAATTTCGGTGATTTAAAAATCAATTTCCACCATCTACATCACAGTATTCATATGTGTTAATTATCGGCAACATCCCGGTATTTGAATTCAGTTTAAATACCGCTTCATGCCCTCCAACCAATCACACGAGCTCTAACGCCGGTATAGACTTACGTCACGGGATTGCCTCAACAGGGGGGGGGGACCCTGTGTCACTCATCCCAGGTTGATATTTATGTGGAAGAAGTTCGCCTCGAATTTGTGCACTGAAAGGAAATTGTTTGCCATAATCTTTGCCCATAATGGTTATTAAATATGGCTATTAATGGCTGTACTACATATATGAAAATAGAGGTCATTTAGGAGACGATGTTTGTGCGTATATATTTATCTGTGTCGGTAACTGTACGTGGCTATCGCCATTGTTGTTCGAAACAAATATTCAAATCGAAGCAATCCTCAAAACCCGGAAGTAGTTGTACGTTACATTACTTGTCAACAGGGACGAATATGGTGAATTTCAATCAAGAATATGGTGGGTAACATAGCTATGCTGGTACATAGCTATGCTCTTTTTCCTAGCACTAGGATGTGGCCACATCCTAGTGCTAGGATGTGCACATCGATTTGCTAGGATGTGCAAGCTTCCCTAGGCCCTGTATATACTAAGGTGGTTGATCGCATCGCACTCCGCATCGCTCTGCACAGTACGTATGTGGTATGACTCCTGAATATGAGCCGCGAGCCTTCCTTTGCACAGGTCTTAGTGAAACTTCGTCACTCGGAACATCGTATAATGGCTAATAGCAGGTTGTCTGTCGTTTTAAAAAGAAAACCTATATAAATGTTTAAAACACTATGAAATAACGTGTATCATTGTTTTCTTTAGGCACATTATAAGTATAACAACGTTTTGGTTTCATTATGTTCAGCCGGGGATGTTAACGTTTACGGACAGGCACCACTCGATGCCTGTAGCACTACTGAACCTTATTAGTTCAGTTGTGCTAAAAATTGAGCACATATCTATCAGACTATTAGACTATGAGTGCTTGTTTCTCAGCGACGCACATATTTAATATTTGCGGTATTTCTTTGAGCATCTAACACAGGATGTCAAACAATTTTAGACGATTCCTTAAGTAAACAGACAGCATTAAGTTACTAATTGTCATTGTTCCAGTATACAAGTGGCTCGATGGGTTTATGTGACACTATGCATATTTCACTGAGAAAACTATGTCCCACTCACAGAACGGATTAATTGAACAGTCTACATTGCTGAACAAAATAGATTCCCATTTTAATGTGTTGTCTTGTCGAAGAAGGCAAAATGTTTCACTACACATCAAATTCAAACAATAAGTAAAAAGAAAACCTACATTAAATGTTTAAAACACTATAAACTAATGAACGCATAATAAGTTTAGCGTACTGGAAGTTTACACCGTATACAAGAATTGTTGTCATCCATGTGTTTTTTTATTACCATATATGGTATGAACCATCCTTTGCCTACGAATATAATCAATATGTTGTGTAAATTAAGGAATTTGAAAATGGAGAACGCTGATTGGTTTATTGAAACACGTGCTTCTCGATGCTCCAATGAACTAGCCTCTCAAAGAGACTAAACTATACATATATAAAATAAATGGGTAGGTACGTGTTTATTGACTAGAACGCACTTGTCGAAATAGTAGCTGTCAGAATGGCCCCAAAGTACCATGTTGCCAATGCCTATCCTACTACGATCTTCGTAAAGGCTGATAATGACCGTCAGTTACTATTACGCGATTCACGGGAAATTGATGCAGCAATCAAAGGAGTGTCTTTTGCTGTGAAACAGTCAGCTAACTATGAACACATAATCAGGCCTAGAGGCTACGTGGCAATAGATTCGAATGACAGCCTTCAAATGGTAGGGAACATCATATCCGTCGTAACTAGGGATGGAAAATGGATCTCTACAGGGTATGAAGTTCCATGTGACCGGTCCATTATTGTAAAAGAAAATGGACGAGGCATCATTCTCAGCAAATATGGAAAGCTGTGGAAAGACGAGAACAACCAGTACCATGGCAATAAGGTCTGTAAAACCTGCAGCCAACAACGCTGTGGACACTAACCTGACCGAGCAGGAAACCTTCTAACTGAAGTCTCCAATTGTAGTGATTTGTGCATAGATAATTGCATTGCTGTTAAAGAAAATACAATTATTTGCGGACAGTTATATGTAATAAGACACTAAGAAATTAGTTCAAAACAGATTGAGTTCAGCCGGACACAAAAAACCTGAAACTATATGCATTAACAAGTAACATTTGCGCCTGATTCCACCTTGTCGTTAAAAATTTACATGTACACATATTCATGATTGTCTACGCCATGATTCAAAATTCAATAATGCCTCAAGAAAATTGCATGGAGTCAGCTTGTACTAATCATCTACCATTGGAAGTCAGTACACAGGCATGTCGATTGTGAATGGATCTTGGTGGACATTCAAACCGAACACGTTTACGCACACGTTTATAGCGCTTAGTTTCCTTTATTAGAACCGTGTGATTTTTTTTCAGATTTCACAGTGAATTGCCATAATTGTTTTCAAAGTACACGTGTTGTTGTAATGTATTTTAATGTAATAGAGATGATATACCAGGTGTAGTCCTGCTTACATGACGGTGCACGAGTCTGTATTACTGACTTGACTCTAAGGGACAATTGTCAGAATCGAGTCCCGAATTCCTCCGTATGCAAGCAGGACTATACCAGGTGCAGCTTGAAATAAATATTGTTGCAGTAAATGTTATAGTTGTGGGTATTTATTTTGCATTTAATAAGAGATTACTTTATTTGAGCGAGAGCATTTTTTGAATACGGCCCCATTTGTAAGCTGCCTTAGTGCACAACACTCATTACTCATTTACAGACTGGAGCTATTTGGAGTTTCGGGTTTTGAACAGTAGTACAGTACTCTTACGACCGACCGGTCGACCCATAGTTGCTATGAAAAATTAATGGGAAACATAAAAAAATATAGGATCACCCTAATACATCTGGTGTATACAAGTGGCGCGATGGGTTTATGTGACACTATTCTTATTTCACTGAGAAAACTATGTCCCACTCACAGAATAGATTAATAGAACAGTCTGCACCGCTGAACAAAATAAATTCCGATTGTAATGTATTGTCTCGGTGTAACTGTACTGTGTTACTCTCGCACTATGCCCCTAAAGAAGCGTTCATATAAACATGATGACATTGTCGCGTCCCCACGTGATTTTAGTTTCAGCAGACTGGAGGTGGAGTTCGGTTGGCATATTACATGTATAACAGTCCTAGAAAGGTCAACAACGTTTTACCTTTTATTTCCCACAATGGTCAACAAACAAAATAACGGTCGCTTGTACAAGCAGTTTTTCAGAAGAAATAACAGTTTCGATACGTCATAGTCTGTAAGGCCTTTATAAGGTACGCCGTGACGGGGCGCCCTCACACATCGGCCAACCCCTCGGAGGCCGGTGAGGGCGGAACGGCACGACGTATCTTACAGTCGAGATCACAGGGGACCCAGGAACCATGTGACAAACAAAACAAAACAAAAAACAAAACAAATAAATAAACCATCAAATAAATGACAAATGAACAAGCAAACGAACGACAAGTATAGGGACAAATAAAATAATTAAATAAACCAGCAAATAAACAGATACTCATGGGGGTATACTTAAGTTTTTTGTACCCATCACTATAAAAAAAACACAAGGGTTCACTCAAGGTCTTTCTCTGTCCCTCTTTTCAAGCCTCAAAAAACACCCAAATCAATCTTAAACGACAATAAACACTCAGTATACGTAATTTACAGGACTCTGGCCTTTCGATTCAGCTAAAATCTTTACCTTTCATCGCACATGGACTACAAATTTCGGTGATTTAAAAATCAATTTCCACCATCTACATCACAGTATTCATATGTGTTAATTATCGGCAACATCCCGGTATTTGAATTCAGTTTAAATACCGCTTCATGCCCTCCAACCAATCACACGAGCTCTAACGCCGGTATAGACTTACGTCACGGGATTGCCTCAACAGGGGGGGGGGGACCCTGTGTCACTCATCCCAGGTTGATATTTATGTGGAAGAAGTTCGCCTCGAATTTGTGCACTGAAAGGAAATTGTTTGCCATAATCTTTGCCCATAATGGTTATTAAATATGGCTATTAATGGCTGTACTACATATATGAAAATAGAGGTCATTTAGGAAACGATGTTTGTGCGTATATATTTATCTGTGTCGGTAACTGTACGTGGCTATCGCCATTGTTGTTCGAAACAAATATTCAAATCGAAGCAATCCTCAAAACCCGGAAGTAGTTGTACGTTACATTACTTGTCAACAGGGACGAATATGGTGAATTTCAATCAAGAATATGGTGGGTAACATAGCTATGCTGGTACATAGCTATGCTCTTTTTCCTAGCACTAGGATGTGGCCACATCCTAGTGCTAGGATGTGCACATCGATTTGCTAGGATGTGCAAGCTTCCCTAGGCCCTGTATATACTAAGGTGGTTGATCGCATCGCACTCCGCATCGCTCTGCACAGTACGTATGTGGTATGACTCCTGAATATGAGCCGCGAGCCTTCCTTTGCACAGGTCTTAGTGAAACTTCGTCACTCGGAACATCGTATAATGGCTAATAGCAGGTTGTCTGTCGTTTTAAAAAGAAAACCTATATAAATGTTTAAAACACTATGAAATAACGTGTATCATTGTTTTCTTTAGGCACATTATAAGTATAACAACGTTTTGGTTTCATTATGTTCAGCCGGGGATGTTAACATTTACGGACAGGCACCACTCGATGCCTGTAGCATTACTGAACCTTATTAGTTCAGTTGTGCTAAAAATTGAGCACATATCTATCAGACTATTAGACTATGAGTGCTTGTTTCTCAGCGACGCACATATTTAATATTTGCGGTATTTCTTTGAGCATCTAACACAGGATGTCAAACAATTTTAGACGATTCCTTAAGTAAACAGACAGCATTAAGTTACTAATTGTCATTGTTCCAGTATACAAGTGGCTCGATGGGTTTATGTGACACTATGCATATTTCACTGAGAAAACTATGTCCCACTCACAGAACGGATTAATTGAACAGTCTGCACCGCTGAACAAAATAAATTCCGATTGTAATGTATTGTCTCGGTGTAACTGTACTGTGTTACTCTCGCACTATGCCCCTAAAGAAGCGTTCATATAAACATGATGACATTGTCGCGTCCCCACGTGATTTTAGTTTCAGCAGACTGGAGGTGGAGTTCGGTTGGCATATTACATGTATAACAGTCCTAGAAAGGTCAACAACGTTTTACCTTTTATTTCCCACAATGGTCAACAAACAAAATAACGGTCGCTTGTACAAGCAGTTTTTCAGAAGAAATAACAGTTTCGATACGTCATAGTCTGTAAGGCCTTTATAAGGTACGCCGTGACGGGGCGCCCTCACACATCGGCCAACCCCTCGGAGGCCGGTGAGGGCGGAACGGCACGACGTATCTTACAGTCGAGATCACAGGGGACCCAGGAACCATGTGACAAACAAAACAAAACAAAAAACAAAACAAATAAATAAACCATCAAATAAATGACAAATGAACAAGCAAACGAACGACAAGTATAGGGACAAATAAAATAATTAAATAAACCAGCAAATAAACAGATACTCATGGGGGTATACTTAAGTTTTTTGTACCCATCACTATAAAAAAAACACAAGGGTTCACTCAAGGTCTTTCTCTGTCCCTCTTTTCAAGCCTCAAAAAACACCCAAATCAATCTTAAACGACAATAAACACTCAGTATACGTAATTTACAGGACTCTGGCCTTTCGATTCAGCTAAAATCTTTACCTTTCATCGCACATGGACTACAAATTTCGGTGATTTAAAAATCAATTTCCACCATCTACATCACAGTATTCATATGTGTTAATTATCGGCAACATCCCGGTATTTGAATTCAGTTTAAATACCGCTTCATGCCCTCCAACCAATCACACGAGCTCTAACGCCGGTATAGACTTACGTCACGGGATTGCCTCAACAGGGGGGGGGGGGACCCTGTGTCACTCATCCCAGGTTGATATTTATGTGGAAGAAGTTCGCCTCGAATTTGTGCACTGAAAGGAAATTGTTTGCCATAATCTTTGCCCATAATGGTTATTAAATATGGCTATTAATGGCTGTACTACATATATGAAAATAGAGGTCATTTAGGAAACGATGTTTGTGCGTATATATTTATCTGTGTCGGTAACTGTACGTGGCTATCGCCATTGTTGTTCGAAACAAATATTCAAATCGAAGCAATCCTCAAAACCCGGAAGTAGTTGTACGTTACATTACTTGTCAACAGGGACGAATATGGTGAATTTCAATCAAGAATATGGTGGGTAACATAGCTATGCTGGTACATAGCTATGCTCTTTTTCCTAGCACTAGGATGTGGCCACATCCTAGTGCTAGGATGTGCACATCGATTTGCTAGGATGTGCAAGCTTCCCTAGGCCCTGTATATACTAAGGTGGTTGATCGCATCGCACTCCGCATCGCTCTGCACAGTACGTATGTGGTATGACTCCTGAATATGAGCCGCGAGCCTTCCTTTGCACAGGTCTTAGTGAAACTTCGTCACTCGGAACATCGTATAATGGCTAATAGCAGGTTGTCTGTCGTTTTAAAAAGAAAACCTATATAAATGTTTAAAACACTATGAAATAACGTGTATCATTGTTTTCTTTAGGCACATTATAAGTATAACAACGTTTTGGTTTCATTATGTTCAGCCGGGGATGTTAACATTTACGGACAGGCACCACTCGATGCCTGTAGCATTACTGAACCTTATTAGTTCAGTTGTGCTAAAAATTGAGCACATATCTATCAGACTATTAGACTATGAGTGCTTGTTTCTCAGCGACGCACATATTTAATATTTGCGGTATTTCTTTGAGCATCTAACACAGGATGTCAAACAATTTTAAACAGACAGCATTAAGTTACTAATTGTCATTGTTCCAGTATACAAGTGGCTCGATGGGTTTATGTGACACTATGCATATTTCACTGAGAAAACTATGTCCCACTCACAGAACGGATTAATTGAACAGTCTACATTGCTGAACAAAATAGATTCCCATTTTAATGTGTTGTCTTGTCGAAGAAGGCAAAATGTTTCACTACACATCAAATTCAAACAATAAGTAAAAAGAAAACCTACATTAAATGTTTAAAACACTATAAACTAATGAACGCATAATAAGTTTAGCGTACTGGAAGTTTACACCGTATACAAGAATTGTTGTCATCCATGTGTTTTTTTATTACCATATATGGTATGAACCATCCTTTGCCTACGAATATAATCAATATGTTGTGTAAATTAAGGAATTTGAAAATGGAGAACGCTGATTGGTTTATTGAAACACGTGCTTCTCGATGCTCCAATGAACTAGCCTCTCAAAGAGACTAAACTATACATATATAAAATAAATGGGTAGGTACGTGTTTATTGACTAGAACGCACTTGTCGAAATAGTAGCTGTCAGAATGGCCCCAAAGTACCATGTTGCCAATGCCTATCCTACTACGATCTTCGTAAAGGCTGATAATGACCGTCAGTTACTATTACGCGATTCACGGGAAATTGATGCAGCAATCAAAGGAGTGTCTTTTGCTGTGAAACAGTCAGCTAACTATGAACACATAATCAGGCCTAGAGGCTACGTGGCAATAGATTCGAATGACAGCCTTCAAATGGTAGGGAACATCATATCCGTCGTAACTAGGGATGGAAAATGGATCTCTACAGGGTATGAAGTTCCATGTGACCGGTCCATTATTGTAAAAGAAAATGGACGAGGCATCATTCTCAGCAAATATGGAAAGCTGTGGAAAGACGAGAACAACCAGTACCATGGCAATAAGGTCTGTAAAACCTGCAGCCAACAACGCTGTGGACACTAACCTGACCGAGCAGGAAACCTTCTAACTGAAGTCTCCAATTGTAGTGATTTGTGCATAGATAATTGCATTGCTGTTAAAGAAAATACAATTATTTGCGGACAGTTATATGTAATAAGACACTAAGAAATTAGTTCAAAACAGATTGAGTTCAGCCGGACACAAAAAACCTGAAACTATATGCATTAACAAGTAACATTTGCGCCTGATTCCACCTTGTCGTTAAAAATTTACATGTACACATATTCATGATTGTCTACGCCATGATTCAAAATTCAATAATGCCTCAAGAAAATTGCATGGAGTCAGCTTGTACTAATCATCTACCATTGGAAGTCAGTACACAGGCATGTCGATTGTGAATGGATCTTGGTGGACATTCAAACCGAACACGTTTACGCACACGTTTATAGCGCTTAGTTTCCTTTATTAGAACCGTGTGATTTTTTTTCAGATTTCACAGTGAATTGCCATAATTGTTTTCAAAGTACACGTGTTGTTGTAATGTATTTTAATGTAATAGAGATGATATACCAGGTGTAGTCCTGCTTACATGACGGTGCACGAGTCTGTATTACTGACTTGACTCTAAGGGACAATTGTCAGAATCGAGTCCCGAATTCCTCCGTATGCAAGCAGGACTATACCAGGTGCAGCTTGAAATAAATATTGTTGCAGTAAATGTTATAGTTGTGGGTATTTATTTTGCATTTAATAAGAGATTACTTTATTTGAGCGAGAGCATTTTTTGAATACGGCCCCATTTGTAAGCTGCCTTAGTGCACAACACTCATTACTCATTTACAGACTGGAGCTATTTGGAGTTTCGGGTTTTGAACAGTAGTACAGTACTCTTACGACCGACCGGTCGACCCATAGTTGCTATGAAAAATTAATGGGAAACATAAAAAAATATAGGATCACCCTAATACATCTGGTGTATACAAGTGGCGCGATGGGTTTATGTGACACTATTCTTATTTCACTGAGAAAACTATGTCCCACTCACAGAATAGATTAATAGAACAGTCTGCACCGCTGAACAAAATAAATTCCGATTGTAATGTATTGTCTCGGTGTAACTGTACTGTGTTACTCTCGCACTATGCCCCTAAAGAAGCGTTCATATAAACATGATGACATTGTCGCGTCCCCACGTGATTTTAGTTTCAGCAGACTGGAGGTGGAGTTCGGTTGGCATATTACATGTATAACAGTCCTAGAAAGGTCAACAACGTTTTACCTTTTATTTCCCACAATGGTCAACAAACAAAATAACGGTCGCTTGTACAAGCAGTTTTTCAGAAGAAATAACAGTTTCGATACGTCATAGTCTGTAAGGCCTTTATAAGGTACGCCGTGACGGGGCGCCCTCACACATCGGCCAACCCCTCGGAGGCCGGTGAGGGCGGAACGGCACGACGTATCTTACAGTCGAGATCACAGGGGACCCAGGAACCATGTGACAAACAAAACAAAACAAAAAACAAAACAAATAAATAAACCATCAAATAAATGACAAATGAACAAGCAAACGAACGACAAGTATAGGGACAAATAAAATAATTAAATAAACCAGCAAATAAACAGATACTCATGGGGGTATACTTAAGTTTTTTGTACCCATCACTATAAAAAAAACACAAGGGTTCACTCAAGGTCTTTCTCTGTCCCTCTTTTCAAGCCTCAAAAAACACCCAAATCAATCTTAAACGACAATAAACACTCAGTATACGTAATTTACAGGACTCTGGCCTTTCGATTCAGCTAAAATCTTTACCTTTCATCGCACATGGACTACAAATTTCGGTGATTTAAAAATCAATTTCCACCATCTACATCACAGTATTCATATGTGTTAATTATCGGCAACATCCCGGTATTTGAATTCAGTTTAAATACCGCTTCATGCCCTCCAACCAATCACACGAGCTCTAACGCCGGTATAGACTTACGTCACGGGATTGCCTCAACAGGGGGGGGGGGACCCTGTGTCACTCATCCCAGGTTGATATTTATGTGGAAGAAGTTCGCCTCGAATTTGTGCACTGAAAGGAAATTGTTTGCCATAATCTTTGCCCATAATGGTTATTAAATATGGCTATTAATGGCTGTACTACATATATGAAAATAGAGGTCATTTAGGAAACGATGTTTGTGCGTATATATTTATCTGTGTCGGTAACTGTACGTGGCTATCGCCATTGTTGTTCGAAACAAATATTCAAATCGAAGCAATCCTCAAAACCCGGAAGTAGTTGTACGTTACATTACTTGTCAACAGGGACGAATATGGTGAATTTCAATCAAGAATATGGTGGGTAACATAGCTATGCTGGTACATAGCTATGCTCTTTTTCCTAGCACTAGGATGTGGCCACATCCTAGTGCTAGGATGTGCACATCGATTTGCTAGGATGTGCAAGCTTCCCTAGGCCCTGTATATACTAAGGTGGTTGATCGCATCGCACTCCGCATCGCTCTGCACAGTACGTATGTGGTATGACTCCTGAATATGAGCCGCGAGCCTTCCTTTGCACAGGTCTTAGTGAAACTTCGTCACTCGGAACATCGTATAATGGCTAATAGCAGGTTGTCTGTCGTTTTAAAAAGAAAACCTATATAAATGTTTAAAACACTATGAAATAACGTGTATCATTGTTTTCTTTAGGCACATTATAAGTATAACAACGTTTTGGTTTCATTATGTTCAGCCGGGGATGTTAACATTTACGGACAGGCACCACTCGATGCCTGTAGCACTACTGAACCTTATTAGTTCAGTTGTGCTAAAAATTGAGCACATATCTATCAGACTATTAGACTATGAGTGCTTGTTTCTCAGCGACGCACATATTTAATATTTGCGGTATTTCTTTGAGCATCTAACACAGGATGTCAAACAATTTTAGACGATTCCTTAAGTAAACAGACAGCATTAAGTTACTAATTGTCATTGTTCCAGTATACAAGTGGCTCGATGGGTTTATGTGACACTATGCATATTTCACTGAGAAAACTATGTCCCACTCACAGAACGGATTAATTGAACAGTCTGCACCGCTGAACAAAATAAATTCCGATTGTAATGTATTGTCTCGGTGTAACTGTACTGTGTTACTCTCGCACTATGCCCCTAAAGAAGCGTTCATATAAACATGATGACATTGTCGCGTCCCCACGTGATTTTAGTTTCAGCAGACTGGAGGTGGAGTTCGGTTGGCATATTACATGTATAACAGTCCTAGAAAGGTCAACAACGTTTTACCTTTTATTTCCCACAATGGTCAACAAACAAAATAACGGTCGCTTGTACAAGCAGTTTTTCAGAAGAAATAACAGTTTCGATACGTCATAGTCTGTAAGGCCTTTATAAGGTACGCCGTGACGGGGCGCCCTCACACATCGGCCAACCCCTCGGAGGCCGGTGAGGGCGGAACGGCACGACGTATCTTACAGTCGAGATCACAGGGGACCCAGGAACCATGTGACAAACAAAACAAAACAAAAAACAAAACAAATAAATAAACCATCAAATAAATGACAAATGAACAAGCAAACGAACGACAAGTATAGGGACAAATAAAATAATTAAATAAACCAGCAAATAAACAGATACTCATGGGGGTATACTTAAGTTTTTTGTACCCATCACTATAAAAAAAACACAAGGGTTCACTCAAGGTCTTTCTCTGTCCCTCTTTTCAAGCCTCAAAAAACACCCAAATCAATCTTAAACGACAATAAACACTCAGTATACGTAATTTACAGGACTCTGGCCTTTCGATTCAGCTAAAATCTTTACCTTTCATCGCACATGGACTACAAATTTCGGTGATTTAAAAATCAATTTCCACCATCTACATCACAGTATTCATATGTGTTAATTATCGGCAACATCCCGGTATTTGAATTCAGTTTAAATACCGCTTCATGCCCTCCAACCAATCACACGAGCTCTAACGCCGGTATAGACTTACGTCACGGGATTGCCTCAACAGGGGGGGGGGGGACCCTGTGTCACTCATCCCAGGTTGATATTTATGTGGAAGAAGTTCGCCTCGAATTTGTGCACTGAAAGGAAATTGTTTGCCATAATCTTTGCCCATAATGGTTATTAAATATGGCTATTAATGGCTGTACTACATATATGAAAATAGAGGTCATTTAGGAGACGATGTTTGTGCGTATATATTTATCTGTGTCGGTAACTGTACGTGGCTATCGCCATTGTTGTTCGAAACAAATATTCAAATCGAAGCAATCCTCAAAACCCGGAAGTAGTTGTACGTTACATTACTTGTCAACAGGGACGAATATGGTGAATTTCAATCAAGAATATGGTGGGTAACATAGCTATGCTGGTACATAGCTATGCTCTTTTTCCTAGCACTAGGATGTGGCCACATCCTAGTGCTAGGATGTGCACATCGATTTGCTAGGATGTGCAAGCTTCCCTAGGCCCTGTATATACTAAGGTGGTTGATCGCATCGCACTCCGCATCGCTCTGCACAGTACGTATGTGGTATGACTCCTGAATATGAGCCGCGAGCCTTCCTTTGCACAGGTCTTAGTGAAACTTCGTCACTCGGAACATCGTATAATGGCTAATAGCAGGTTGTCTGTCGTTTTAAAAAGAAAACCTATATAAATGTTTAAAACACTATGAAATAACGTGTATCATTGTTTTCTTTAGGCACATTATAAGTATAACAACGTTTTGGTTTCATTATGTTCAGCCGGGGATGTTAACATTTACGGACAGGCACCACTCGATGCCTGTAGCACTACTGAACCTTATTAGTTCAGTTGTGCTAAAAATTGAGCACATATCTATCAGACTATTAGACTATGAGTGCTTGTTTCTCAGCGACGCACATATTTAATATTTGCGGTATTTCTTTGAGCATCTAACACAGGATGTCAAACAATTTTAGACGATTCCTTAAGTAAACAGACAGCATTAAGTTACTAATTGTCATTGTTCCAGTATACAAGTGGCTCGATGGGTTTATGTGACACTATGCATATTTCACTGAGAAAACTATGTCCCACTCACAGAACGGATTAATTGAACAGTCTGCACCGCTGAACAAAATAAATTCCGATTGTAATGTATTGTCTCGGTGTAACTGTACTGTGTTACTCTCGCACTATGCCCCTAAAGAAGCGTTCATATAAACATGATGACATTGTCGCGTCCCCACGTGATTTTAGTTTCAGCAGACTGGAGGTGGAGTTCGGTTGGCATATTACATGTATAACAGTCCTAGAAAGGTCAACAACGTTTTACCTTTTATTTCCCACAATGGTCAACAAACAAAATAACGGTCGCTTGTACAAGCAGTTTTTCAGAAGAAATAACAGTTTCGATACGTCATAGTCTGTAAGGCCTTTATAAGGTACGCCGTGACGGGGCGCCCTCACACATCGGCCAACCCCTCGGAGGCCGGTGAGGGCGGAACGGCACGACGTATCTTACAGTCGAGATCACAGGGGACCCAGGAACCATGTGACAAACAAAACAAAACAAAAAACAAAACAAATAAATAAACCATCAAATAAATGACAAATGAACAAGCAAACGAACGACAAGTATAGGGACAAATAAAATAATTAAATAAACCAGCAAATAAACAGATACTCATGGGGGTATACTTAAGTTTTTTGTACCCATCACTATAAAAAAAACACAAGGGTTCACTCAAGGTCTTTCTCTGTCCCTCTTTTCAAGCCTCAAAAAACACCCAAATCAATCTTAAACGACAATAAACACTCAGTATACGTAATTTACAGGACTCTGGCCTTTCGATTCAGCTAAAATCTTTACCTTTCATCGCACATGGACTACAAATTTCGGTGATTTAAAAATCAATTTCCACCATCTACATCACAGTATTCATATGTGTTAATTATCGGCAACATCCCGGTATTTGAATTCAGTTTAAATACCGCTTCATGCCCTCCAACCAATCACACGAGCTCTAACGCCGGTATAGACTTACGTCACGGGATTGCCTCAACAGGGGGGGGGACCCTGTGTCACTCATCCCAGGTTGATATTTATGTGGAAGAAGTTCGCCTCGAATTTGTGCACTGAAAGGAAATTGTTTGCCATAATCTTTGCCCATAATGGTTATTAAATATGGCTATTAATGGCTGTACTACATATATGAAAATAGAGGTCATTTAGGAAACGATGTTTGTGCGTATATATTTATCTGTGTCGGTAACTGTACGTGGCTATCGCCATTGTTGTTCGAAACAAATATTCAAATCGAAGCAATCCTCAAAACCCGGAAGTAGTTGTACGTTACATTACTTGTCAACAGGGACGAATATGGTGAATTTCAATCAAGAATATGGTGGGTAACATAGCTATGCTGGTACATAGCTATGCTCTTTTTCCTAGCACTAGGATGTGGCCACATCCTAGTGCTAGGATGTGCACATCGATTTGCTAGGATGTGCAAGCTTCCCTAGGCCCTGTATATACTAAGGTGGTTGATCGCATCGCACTCCGCATCGCTCTGCACAGTACGTATGTGGTATGACTCCTGAATATGAGCCGCGAGCCTTCCTTTGCACAGGTCTTAGTGAAACTTCGTCACTCGGAACATCGTATAATGGCTAATAGCAGGTTGTCTGTCGTTTTAAAAAGAAAACCTATATAAATGTTTAAAACACTATGAAATAACGTGTATCATTGTTTTCTTTAGGCACATTATAAGTATAACAACGTTTTGGTTTCATTATGTTCAGCCGGGGATGTTAACGTTTACGGACAGGCACCACTCGATGCCTGTAGCACTACTGAACCTTATTAGTTCAGTTGTGCTAAAAATTGAGCACATATCTATCAGACTATTAGACTATGAGTGCTTGTTTCTCAGCGACGCACATATTTAATATTTGCGGTATTTCTTTGAGCATCTAACACAGGATGTCAAACAATTTTAGACGATTCCTTAAGTAAACAGACAGCATTAAGTTACTAATTGTCATTGTTCCAGTATACAAGTGGCTCGATGGGTTTATGTGACACTATGCATATTTCACTGAGAAAACTATGTCCCACTCACAGAACGGATTAATTGAACAGTCTACATTGCTGAACAAAATAGATTCCCATTTTAATGTGTTGTCTTGTCGAAGAAGGCAAAATGTTTCACTACACATCAAATTCAAACAATAAGTAAAAAGAAAACCTACATTAAATGTTTAAAACACTATAAACTAATGAACGCATAATAAGTTTAGCGTACTGGAAGTTTACACCGTATACAAGAATTGTTGTCATCCATGTGTTTTTTTATTACCATATATGGTATGAACCATCCTTTGCCTACGAATATAATCAATATGTTGTGTAAATTAAGGAATTTGAAAATGGAGAACGCTGATTGGTTTATTGAAACACGTGCTTCTCGATGCTCCAATGAACTAGCCTCTCAAAGAGACTAAACTATACATATATAAAATAAATGGGTAGGTACGTGTTTATTGACTAGAACGCACTTGTCGAAATAGTAGCTGTCAGAATGGCCCCAAAGTACCATGTTGCCAATGCCTATCCTACTACGATCTTCGTAAAGGCTGATAATGACCGTCAGTTACTATTACGCGATTCACGGGAAATTGATGCAGCAATCAAAGGAGTGTCTTTTGCTGTGAAACAGTCAGCTAACTATGAACACATAATCAGGCCTAGAGGCTACGTGGCAATAGATTCGAATGACAGCCTTCAAATGGTAGGGAACATCATATCCGTCGTAACTAGGGATGGAAAATGGATCTCTACAGGGTATGAAGTTCCATGTGACCGGTCCATTATTGTAAAAGAAAATGGACGAGGCATCATTCTCAGCAAATATGGAAAGCTGTGGAAAGACGAGAACAACCAGTACCATGGCAATAAGGTCTGTAAAACCTGCAGCCAACAACGCTGTGGACACTAACCTGACCGAGCAGGAAACCTTCTAACTGAAGTCTCCAATTGTAGTGATTTGTGCATAGATAATTGCATTGCTGTTAAAGAAAATACAATTATTTGCGGACAGTTATATGTAATAAGACACTAAGAAATTAGTTCAAAACAGATTGAGTTCAGCCGGACACAAAAAACCTGAAACTATATGCATTAACAAGTAACATTTGCGCCTGATTCCACCTTGTCGTTAAAAATTTACATGTACACATATTCATGATTGTCTACGCCATGATTCAAAATTCAATAATGCCTCAAGAAAATTGCATGGAGTCAGCTTGTACTAATCATCTACCATTGGAAGTCAGTACACAGGCATGTCGATTGTGAATGGATCTTGGTGGACATTCAAACCGAACACGTTTACGCACACGTTTATAGCGCTTAGTTTCCTTTATTAGAACCGTGTGATTTTTTTCAGATTTCACAGTGAATTGCCATAATTGTTTTCAAAGTACACGTGTTGTTGTAATGTATTTTAATGTAATAGAGATGATATACCAGGTGTAGTCCTGCTTACATGACGGTGCACGAGTCTGTATTACTGACTTGACTCTAAGGGACAATTGTCAGAATCGAGTCCCGAATTCCTCCGTATGCAAGCAGGACTATACCAGGTGCAGCTTGAAATAAATATTGTTGCAGTAAATGTTATAGTTGTGGGTATTTATTTTGCATTTAATAAGAGATTACTTTATTTGAGCGAGAGCATTTTTTGAATACGGCCCCATTTGTAAGCTGCCTTAGTGCACAACACTCATTACTCATTTACAGACTGGAGCTATTTGGAGTTTCGGGTTTTGAACAGTAGTACAGTACTCTTACGACCGACCGGTCGACCCATAGTTGCTATGAAAAATTAATGGGAAACATAAAAAAATATAGGATCACCCTAATACATCTGGTGTATACAAGTGGCGCGATGGGTTTATGTGACACTATTCTTATTTCACTGAGAAAACTATGTCCCACTCACAGAATAGATTAATAGAACAGTCTGCACCGCTGAACAAAATAAATTCCGATTGTAATGTATTGTCTCGGTGTAACTGTACTGTGTTACTCTCGCACTATGCCCCTAAAGAAGCGTTCATATAAACATGATGACATTGTCGCGTCCCCACGTGATTTTAGTTTCAGCAGACTGGAGGTGGAGTTCGGTTGGCATATTACATGTATAACAGTCCTAGAAAGGTCAACAACGTTTTACCTTTTATTTCCCACAATGGTCAACAAACAAAATAACGGTCGCTTGTACAAGCAGTTTTTCAGAAGAAATAACAGTTTCGATACGTCATAGTCTGTAAGGCCTTTATAAGGTACGCCGTGACGGGGCGCCCTCACACATCGGCCAACCCCTCGGAGGCCGGTGAGGGCGGAACGGCACGACGTATCTTACAGTCGAGATCACAGGGGACCCAGGAACCATGTGACAAACAAAACAAAACAAAAAACAAAACAAATAAATAAACCATCAAATAAATGACAAATGAACAAGCAAACGAACGACAAGTATAGGGACAAATAAAATAATTAAATAAACCAGCAAATAAACAGATACTCATGGGGGTATACTTAAGTTTTTTGTACCCATCACTATAAAAAAAACACAAGGGTTCACTCAAGGTCTTTCTCTGTCCCTCTTTTCAAGCCTCAAAAAACACCCAAATCAATCTTAAACGACAATAAACACTCAGTATACGTAATTTACAGGACTCTGGCCTTTCGATTCAGCTAAAATCTTTACCTTTCATCGCACATGGACTACAAATTTCGGTGATTTAAAAATCAATTTCCACCATCTACATCACAGTATTCATATGTGTTAATTATCGGCAACATCCCGGTATTTGAATTCAGTTTAAATACCGCTTCATGCCCTCCAACCAATCACACGAGCTCTAACGCCGGTATAGACTTACGTCACGGGATTGCCTCAACAGGGGGGGGGGGGACCCTGTGTCACTCATCCCAGGTTGATATTTATGTGGAAGAAGTTCGCCTCGAATTTGTGCACTGAAAGGAAATTGTTTGCCATAATCTTTGCCCATAATGGTTATTAAATATGGCTATTAATGGCTGTACTACATATATGAAAATAGAGGTCATTTAGGAAACGATGTTTGTGCGTATATATTTATCTGTGTCGGTAACTGTACGTGGCTATCGCCATTGTTGTTCGAAACAAATATTCAAATCGAAGCAATCCTCAAAACCCGGAAGTAGTTGTACGTTACATTACTTGTCAACAGGGACGAATATGGTGAATTTCAATCAAGAATATGGTGGGTAACATAGCTATGCTGGTACATAGCTATGCTCTTTTTCCTAGCACTAGGATGTGGCCACATCCTAGTGCTAGGATGTGCACATCGATTTGCTAGGATGTGCAAGCTTCCCTAGGCCCTGTATATACTAAGGTGGTTGATCGCATCGCACTCCGCATCGCTCTGCACAGTACGTATGTGGTATGACTCCTGAATATGAGCCGCGAGCCTTCCTTTGCACAGGTCTTAGTGAAACTTCGTCACTCGGAACATCGTATAATGGCTAATAGCAGGTTGTCTGTCGTTTTAAAAAGAAAACCTATATAAATGTTTAAAACACTATGAAATAACGTGTATCATTGTTTTCTTTAGGCACATTATAAGTATAACAACGTTTTGGTTTCATTATGTTCAGCCGGGGATGTTAACATTTACGGACAGGCACCACTCGATGCCTGTAGCACTACTGAACCTTATTAGTTCAGTTGTGCTAAAAATTGAGCACATATCTATCAGACTATTAGACTATGAGTGCTTGTTTCTCAGCGACGCACATATTTAATATTTGCGGTATTTCTTTGAGCATCTAACACAGGATGTCAAACAATTTTAGACGATTCCTTAAGTAAACAGACAGCATTAAGTTACTAATTGTCATTGTTCCAGTATACAAGTGGCTCGATGGGTTTATGTGACACTATGCATATTTCACTGAGAAAACTATGTCCCACTCACAGAACGGATTAATTGAACAGTCTGCACCGCTGAACAAAATAAATTCCGATTGTAATGTATTGTCTCGGTGTAACTGTACTGTGTTACTCTCGCACTATGCCCCTAAAGAAGCGTTCATATAAACATGATGACATTGTCGCGTCCCCACGTGATTTTAGTTTCAGCAGACTGGAGGTGGAGTTCGGTTGGCATATTACATGTATAACAGTCCTAGAAAGGTCAACAACGTTTTACCTTTTATTTCCCACAATGGTCAACAAACAAAATAACGGTCGCTTGTACAAGCAGTTTTTCAGAAGAAATAACAGTTTCGATACGTCATAGTCTGTAAGGCCTTTATAAGGTACGCCGTGACGGGGCGCCCTCACACATCGGCCAACCCCTCGGAGGCCGGTGAGGGCGGAACGGCACGACGTATCTTACAGTCGAGATCACAGGGGACCCAGGAACCATGTGACAAACAAAACAAAACAAAAAACAAAACAAATAAATAAACCATCAAATAAATGACAAATGAACAAGCAAACGAACGACAAGTATAGGGACAAATAAAATAATTAAATAAACCAGCAAATAAACAGATACTCATGGGGGTATACTTAAGTTTTTTGTACCCATCACTATAAAAAAAACACAAGGGTTCACTCAAGGTCTTTCTCTGTCCCTCTTTTCAAGCCTCAAAAAACACCCAAATCAATCTTAAACGACAATAAACACTCAGTATACGTAATTTACAGGACTCTGGCCTTTCGATTCAGCTAAAATCTTTACCTTTCATCGCACATGGACTACAAATTTCGGTGATTTAAAAATCAATTTCCACCATCTACATCACAGTATTCATATGTGTTAATTATCGGCAACATCCCGGTATTTGAATTCAGTTTAAATACCGCTTCATGCCCTCCAACCAATCACACGAGCTCTAACGCCGGTATAGACTTACGTCACGGGATTGCCTCAACAGGGGGGGGGGGGACCCTGTGTCACTCATCCCAGGTTGATATTTATGTGGAAGAAGTTCGCCTCGAATTTGTGCACTGAAAGGAAATTGTTTGCCATAATCTTTGCCCATAATGGTTATTAAATATGGCTATTAATGGCTGTACTACATATATGAAAATAGAGGTCATTTAGGAAACGATGTTTGTGCGTATATATTTATCTGTGTCGGTAACTGTACGTGGCTATCGCCATTGTTGTTCGAAACAAATATTCAAATCGAAGCAATCCTCAAAACCCGGAAGTAGTTGTACGTTACATTACTTGTCAACAGGGACGAATATGGTGAATTTCAATCAAGAATATGGTGGGTAACATAGCTATGCTGGTACATAGCTATGCTCTTTTTCCTAGCACTAGGATGTGGCCACATCCTAGTGCTAGGATGTGCACATCGATTTGCTAGGATGTGCAAGCTTCCCTAGGCCCTGTATATACTAAGGTGGTTGATCGCATCGCACTCCGCATCGCTCTGCACAGTACGTATGTGGTATGACTCCTGAATATGAGCCGCGAGCCTTCCTTTGCACAGGTCTTAGTGAAACTTCGTCACTCGGAACATCGTATAATGGCTAATAGCAGGTTGTCTGTCGTTTTAAAAAGAAAACCTATATAAATGTTTAAAACACTATGAAATAACGTGTATCATTGTTTTCTTTAGGCACATTATAAGTATAACAACGTTTTGGTTTCATTATGTTCAGCCGGGGATGTTAACGTTTACGGACAGGCACCACTCGATGCCTGTAGCACTACTGAACCTTATTAGTTCAGTTGTGCTAAAAATTGAGCACATATCTATCAGACTATTAGACTATGAGTGCTTGTTTCTCAGCGACGCACATATTTAATATTTGCGGTATTTCTTTGAGCATCTAACACAGGATGTCAAACAATTTTAGACGATTCCTTAAGTAAACAGACAGCATTAAGTTACTAATTGTCATTGTTCCAGTATACAAGTGGCTCGATGGGTTTATGTGACACTATGCATATTTCACTGAGAAAACTATGTCCCACTCACAGAACGGATTAATTGAACAGTCTACATTGCTGAACAAAATAGATTCCCATTTTAATGTGTTGTCTTGTCGAAGAAGGCAAAATGTTTCACTACACATCAAATTCAAACAATAAGTAAAAAGAAAACCTACATTAAATGTTTAAAACACTATAAACTAATGAACGCATAATAAGTTTAGCGTACTGGAAGTTTACACCGTATACAAGAATTGTTGTCATCCATGTGTTTTTTTATTACCATATATGGTATGAACCATCCTTTGCCTACGAATATAATCAATATGTTGTGTAAATTAAGGAATTTGAAAATGGAGAACGCTGATTGGTTTATTGAAACACGTGCTTCTCGATGCTCCAATGAACTAGCCTCTCAAAGAGACTAAACTATACATATATAAAATAAATGGGTAGGTACGTGTTTATTGACTAGAACGCACTTGTCGAAATAGTAGCTGTCAGAATGGCCCCAAAGTACCATGTTGCCAATGCCTATCCTACTACGATCTTCGTAAAGGCTGATAATGACCGTCAGTTACTATTACGCGATTCACGGGAAATTGATGCAGCAATCAAAGGAGTGTCTTTTGCTGTGAAACAGTCAGCTAACTATGAACACATAATCAGGCCTAGAGGCTACGTGGCAATAGATTCGAATGACAGCCTTCAAATGGTAGGGAACATCATATCCGTCGTAACTAGGGATGGAAAATGGATCTCTACAGGGTATGAAGTTCCATGTGACCGGTCCATTATTGTAAAAGAAAATGGACGAGGCATCATTCTCAGCAAATATGGAAAGCTGTGGAAAGACGAGAACAACCAGTACCATGGCAATAAGGTCTGTAAAACCTGCAGCCAACAACGCTGTGGACACTAACCTGACCGAGCAGGAAACCTTCTAACTGAAGTCTCCAATTGTAGTGATTTGTGCATAGATAATTGCATTGCTGTTAAAGAAAATACAATTATTTGCGGACAGTTATATGTAATAAGACACTAAGAAATTAGTTCAAAACAGATTGAGTTCAGCCGGACACAAAAAACCTGAAACTATATGCATTAACAAGTAACATTTGCGCCTGATTCCACCTTGTCGTTAAAAATTTACATGTACACATATTCATGATTGTCTACGCCATGATTCAAAATTCAATAATGCCTCAAGAAAATTGCATGGAGTCAGCTTGTACTAATCATCTACCATTGGAAGTCAGTACACAGGCATGTCGATTGTGAATGGATCTTGGTGGACATTCAAACCGAACACGTTTACGCACACGTTTATAGCGCTTAGTTTCCTTTATTAGAACCGTGTGATTTTTTTCAGATTTCACAGTGAATTGCCATAATTGTTTTCAAAGTACACGTGTTGTTGTAATGTATTTTAATGTAATAGAGATGATATACCAGGTGTAGTCCTGCTTACATGACGGTGCACGAGTCTGTATTACTGACTTGACTCTAAGGGACAATTGTCAGAATCGAGTCCCGAATTCCTCCGTATGCAAGCAGGACTATACCAGGTGCAGCTTGAAATAAATATTGTTGCAGTAAATGTTATAGTTGTGGGTATTTATTTTGCATTTAATAAGAGATTACTTTATTTGAGCGAGAACATTTTTTGAATACGGCCCCATTTGTAAGCTGCCTTAGTACACAACACTCATTACTCATTTACAGACTGGAGCTATTTGGAGTTTCAGGTTTTGAACATTACTACAGTACTCTTACGACCGACCGGTCGACCCATAGTTGCTATGAAAAATTAATGGGAAACATAAAAAAATATAGGATCACCCAAATATATCTGGTGTATACAAGTGGCGCGATGGGTTTATGTGACACTATGCTTATTTCACTGAGAAAACTATGTCCCACTCACAGAATAGATTAATAGAACAGTCTACATCGCTGAACAAAATGGATTCCGATTGTAATGTATTGTCTCGGTGTAACTGTGTTACTCTCGCACTATGCCCCTATTAAAGCGTTCATATTTATAAACATGATAACGTTGTCGCGTCCCCACGTGATTTTAGTTTCAGCAGACTGGAGGTGAAGTTCGGTTGGACATTGGCATATTACATGTATAACAGTCCTAGAAAGGTCAACAACGTTTCACCTTCTATTTCCCACAATGCATGGCCAACAAACAAAATAACGGTCGCTTAATTATACGAGGAGTTTTTCGGAAGAAATAACAGTCTCGATACGTCATAGTCTGTAAGGCCTTAAGGTACGTCGTGACGCAATCTGATTAAAATCTGATGTGGTGAAAGCGGCTAGAAGCCTTTATTTACCTCTATTTCCATCGCTTTGTTCCCACGAAGGCGGGAAGGCGGCGATCACTCGGAACAAAACAAACGACACAAAACGATGGACATATAGAGGTAAGTAAAGGCATCTAGCTGCTTTTACCACACCAGTCAGATTGGCCGTGGCGGGGCGCCCTCACACATCGGCCAACCCCTAGGAGGCCGGTGAGGGCGGAACGTCACGACGTATATTACAGTCTAGATACGTCAGTGCATTCAAGAAATTCCAGGTATTTCGTCATTACGAGAAGAAACTCTAACATGAACGACAACTTGTTATGAATGTGTCACAATCGTGGTTTAAATCTTGCCCAAGGACTTTAGCCATTTACACAAAACGGCAGCGACGGGGCTTGAACCTGCAACCTGTGTACATAATGTAGATTCAAAGCCGACCACTCTAACCATATCTTTGTCCACCATGACCATAAATTCACGTTACGGTACCCGCTCACAGGGGAACGTATATTGCTTAGATTGCCGCTCTGGATTGCTGTTTTCTTAGGAAAATATCGCACGAATCCTGCTGCTACAAATGTATCAATCTCTATACTAGTAGAAATATTTTTTAAAGCCGTTTTTCCTTACAGGTGGGAATATATAGTCAAAAGGTTGTTATATTTAGTCTGTAGACCAGGAAAACAACAATCTAAGAAATATTACACGCCCCTATGAACCGCTGATCGCCAAAACACGGCTGCAATTACCGCTGTATATGTAGCAGCAACTCTCGTATTGGAAGTAGTGATATAGATATGGTGATAGCTGTTATAGATTCGTATATGTGATTTTATATAAATATAGTTTCAATGTATAGGGTTCTTTCCAACTATAGGTAAATGTCCTATTTCAGTAAAGTAATTGAAAACAATATATCAGAATTTCTGGGTGGGGGGGGGGGGGTAGCAGGAAATAAAGTTAGGATAAGCAGTGGACTTACATTTATTTCTCGTTGCATTTTCAAATTCAGGGACTCGCATTTTTACAGCTATAATAAATATGTGTAGTATTTCCATCACGCTGCCAGATACGTCATGGTGCTCCGCCCTCAACGACCCAGAAAGGAGTTGGTCGACGAGTGAGGGCGCCCCGACACGGCGTACCTACAATAGATGCAGCAGATTATATTTTCATCATTGCACTCTTCATCTCCTCTAGTAAGTTTACATTTTAAAAATATTTGAGATAAGATATGAGTGATACAATAGGAGAGATGAAATATTTAAAATGAGAAACTTAAATATATGCCCACAAGATACGTCGTTTTATTTCTTTTAAAAAAATCAAATGGGTCATATCAATATACAACCCTATCTTATCAGCTTAGCGAGGGTATTTGTCGAAAAGACAAAAGATTGTATAGTTTGACCTCTAGGAGCGCTAAGAGTGGGTAAACAGTATCATGTTACTCGTGAATGAACTTTGACGTGAAATAACGCAACAGGTGGTTTTCTAGATTACACATATCAAATAACAAGGTATGAATGATTTCAAATCTTGACACTATAAGAGTTTCTGTTTGAAGAACCACGGTTTAAATCAATTCAATATTAAATAAATAACAATATCATATACCTAGAACTCCTTATATAATAAGATATTATTCCGCAATGTTTTCTTTGTTCAGCTGAGGAAACTACAAGCGACCTAGGGAGCCTTGTCACTGCGAGTCACTAGACGAGTAGGGATAAACTCTTAGGTCGCGAGATTTTTCAGGCTGAATGAAGACAGATATATGGGAATAATATAATTATACCTTCTCAAGTATAATTTATGAAATTTTGGAAAAAAATTAATGGCGATTTGGACTCATGTTTTGAGCAGTGAATAAATTGTGACGTAGACACTTGGCTTGTACATGATATAATGCCAGTTACACACCATCATTGTGTAGCTACAGAAATATAAGTTAATAAATTGTTCGTCATAAAACTTCACAATAGAAACCTTTCTATCAACGAAAAGACGCTTATAACATGCAAAACCTGTCATATCGATATAAAAAAAAGTATTTTCGGGTCACAAAACGAACATATATACAAAACAAAAAGTAAATCAATGTATTTGGAATACTTATATTTCGTTACTTGACTATGGACCAAGTCCGTATTTGTGCTATAATTGAGGTATTCATGTCTGTACAGTTTCTTCATGCAAAACGATTTTTTTTGCAATCTTACGATTATTCTTCGTTTCTGTATTCACATAAACAAAAAGTCATTTTCCACTGACTTCCCAGGCTGATCCATTTTGGCAAATCAGAACAAATTCACAAGACCGTAAAATCTCTAAATATAAAACGTAATTGTTGTCGCAAACTCTCCTGTGTCTCCAGGGGAAGAGAAATGTTGTCCTGGCTAATTAAACGCGATGCTTGGAAAAAGGAAATTAAAAAAAAAAGACAAAAAAGTAAAAATGTCTCAAGTTCAGTTGAAGTAATCATTAATATCAGAGCAGATCCAACGTACAAGTTCAGCCGTGGTAGGCTACGTGTGCCGTGGGAATGTTACAGAAAAACAGGAAACAGTCCTGGCGGGCTCTTTCTCGCACGCACGCACGCGCAAACAAAATTTTCTGTGCACCAACACAAGTACTGTCATTGGTTAGTTTGGCATCCGTCTTTGTTATTTGTTGCCGTGGCGACCGGGAGAAGGCTGATGTTACCATTGGGTAGGATTTGCACCCAGGATGGGTTACCTGTATATGTTAACATAATAGGTTTTGGTCCGGGTTGAGTCTGGTTGAATGTACCTGTATGTAATAGACAAAATAAACCCTTAGTAAGAATAAGAACATCACGGACATTGGTTAGTTTCGGATTAATTTATGGAAAAAAACCGTATACAAGCAAAATAAACCTGGGAGTGAATAGGCAATAGTTTGACGGGCTGCAGTTTTGTGTTACTTTGTGTAATAAAAATGTAAAGGACGATCGCACAACGTCACACAAGGCAAGCTCAATATAAACGCTAAGCGAACTTCGTTCGTTGTGAGGGGGGGGGGGGTTCTGGCGTCAATGCGATTACCAAATTTCAACGGAAAACTTCACTCCTTCAATGATAACAGCTTTTGTATTTACTACTGAGATGTTGATAAGTACAATCTATAGAGCTTGTCTTACAAGTACATCCACATAGAGGGCCTGTCGTCGCGTCATAAACAAACTGGATTATTTTAGCGCAAAGAAAATGTAGTTAATAGTTACGCATATGCCCCCCCCCCTCCCTCTCCAATTTGATTGAGCGAGTTGAGATTATAATTTCTATCTCTTTAGGATGAAAAAAAATGTCACGGTCTGCATCCATGGTTGCAGATGAAGTGCGCCACCATACATGGTCCACGTTGAGCTACTTTCGTTTAGAATGGGTTCTGTAGAATGATGTAAAGCATTGATGAGTACTACGTCAAAATTAATTGAGTTTTGAGCTGCATTCAGAATCTTGTCGGCTACTACTGAAAATTGTCAAGAAATAACAACTGATAAATTAATACAAGACTTTTCTAGAAGACATCAAGTCTGACTCTTAACCCGACTTTGCTTTGAATCTCATTTTTTTCAAGACTGTACCGTAGCAGCTGATCTGTTCGTGAAAAAGAGTATTTATTAATATCTTGAAACACATTTAACCAGAGCAAGCGCATATATTCTTTCCTTGTCTCGGTTACCCAGTCTGTCACCGCTGGGGGCTCTTCTACGAGAGCGACTCTCGCTTAGGTCTCGTAGGCAAAGCTCCAGCGGCGAGAATATTAATCTAGGTAACGAGACTAAATTAAATACTAATTTTTCCTGACGCCAAGAACGCTTTGTGGGCGGCGCGTTTTACAGTGGTGTCACGAAGTCTGCGGTAACTGCAATGAAAAACTACGGCAATTCGAAGCCTCACCAGTCAAAACAATTCGATTTTCTTTGCTGTTCATCTCACCAACAAGGCTTTTACTGTGAATGTACCGACGAAAGTCACATAGTGATGACAGAAACATCTTGCTAAAAGTAACGAAAGAGAAAAATTTGGAAGAACAAAAAATGCTTGGCCAAAAAAAAGATAAAAAGTGAAATAATATTCTGAATAAAAGTATGGATTCTCAAAAAGAGAAAATCAATACCGAAAATCTTTATCAAATTAATGGTAAAATGAACTGAAATGTCAAGTACTATTATTTGAGATATTTATTTAGTTTTTGTCATCATTAAAACTGAACTGTTGTACGTATGCAATGGCGCATAAATCATCAACAAATTCATATCCTCTAAATATGATCAAACGTTTGAAAAAAAAAGGATACTTTGACCACTATTTTGACATCTTCAATTTGACATTTTTTACTCATGACATGAAATTATGAGAACTTTTCTTACGTGAAGTATTAGAGAGCATATTTCATTTGCGATACAAACGTGTACAATTTTTTCTGCTAAAGTCATAATAGGGAACTTGCAAACCGCCATGTTGAATGTTGCATCATGGGAAATGTGATAATAAATACTAATCAATTAGCATTGTAAACAATGTTGATACATTGTTTGTAACCACAAATAATCAATTCATAGTTACCCTGACAATTGTGGGAGGTTAATTTTATCAGTAGTTCCACATTAGGTATTACCGTCGATAACCACAGATAATCCCATAGTCCTTTGCGTCTGAGCATGCTCAGTCTGGATTGCAAGTTCCCTATTGAACCCGTATCCAAATTCCTATCGATAGAGACTAACAGAATGTTATAATGACACTAGACATTTCTGAACGAAAAGTACTTGTTTACATCCTATCTTATGAAATTTGTGACTTACCTGTTTGAGATGGCTGTTGCGTCATAGTTGATCGAAGGCCAGATTTATCATTTTCTTGAAGAACATCTTGTAGTGTATCGATGTACCATATCGCTGTACGCAGTGTGTCTACCTTACTGCAACTTCGTCTGTTCTTGGCGTTGATGTTCGGCAACACGCTACGTAAAATATTAAATGCATTGTTCAGTTTGTTGACTCGAATTCTCTCTCGTTCATTTGCCTTCTTTCTCGTCAGCTCCTTAGTTAGTGGACCCGACTCGGTTGGCTCGATTGACTCAGTTGGACCGGTTGGCTCGGTTGACTCGGTTGGGTTAGGAGGAGCTGGAGAATTTGTGGGGCCTGTGTTTACCGTTGTTGAAACCAAGCATTTTCGACTCTCAACAATTCTGTTTGGCGTACGCTTTCTCCTGCGACTTACCCGGCATCGCAACCGTGCAACTTTTGGAAACTTCTTTGGTCGGCCACTATCTATGTCATTACTTATCAATCCAGATTTTGGAAGTACTGGTCCGCACAATCTGTATTGGACGGGTTGTAGTTGAGTTCCGTAGATCTGTTGGTTCATCGTTGCTCCGGCAACGGCAGTAGTGTTGCTGCCTGGGAAACATGCTTCGGAAGAAGACATAAGCTTAGTCGGAAGTTGGATGATAGTGACACCTGTTGGCATTGCATACTTGACGCCCAGTGGTTGTGATTGAATCTGAGTAGAGTCAACGGTTGAGATTGATGCAGTTTCCATGGCAACATTACACTTCTGCCTGTCACTTTCCGATGAAATATTCGCTTTAGGCAAGGAGTGTAGGATAGGAACATTTGTTCCGAAGTGTCCGGTTGATATCTCTTGTGGCGAATATCCAATCATTTCTGTCGCTGTTCTAGCAGGTACTTGGGTATTAATAGGCTGGTGCAAGGCAGACAAATTTGCATGGTTGGCGATTGGCTGCGTCTCGGTTCCAATCTTTTGTGTCATCATCACCTGGTGGGGTTGAGGAAGGCCATTCATTTGGCGTTGCCATGTGTTTACGTGTTGTGTTGCCATGGTGATAGCCTGGTACGGGTTCATGGATGTCGCCATGGTGTTGTGTTGTGGGTAGGAAGAGTCGCTATTATAACCTAAACAAGTTATAGGCTTCAAACTATGCATAAGTGTGGTATGTTGGTCGGTACTGGGTTTCTTAGCAGTGAAAACGCTTCCACTGGGCGGATGGGTTGTTCGGATGACAGGTGGGGGTGTTCGTATACAGTTACAGTCTTCCAAATTAGTAATGCTAGAATTTGTCGTCTCATTATTACGTCTACTGCCTTCAGACACAGTATTGTCGTCGGCTTCTTTCGCACTTTGTTCGCCACTCGTTGACTGCCGTCCATCGTCATCATGATCAGCGTTATGGCTTTCTTCGACCGCGGCAGTATCTGGTAATCTACCATCTAGGCGATTCGTTATTGGTCGAGCAACCTTACTTATTTGTCCCTGTCTCCCGAAAAGTGCAAGAGGGTTTTCGTTTTGTGCACGATATTGAAATGTTCCCTGTGCAGTTTCAGAGTTGAGAGGGGGTAGTGGTGGTGGTGGTGGTGGTGGTGGTGGTGGTGGTGGTGGTGGTGGTGGTGGCGGCGGCGGCGGCGGCTGCGGTACATACGAGCCTTGATTTACTTGTAAAGTACGGTAAAAGTCGTTGCTTCTCCCTTGAAAACCAGTAGCAGTTTGAACACCCGACTGTACACTTTTCGTCGTAACTATCTCACTGCTTAGCCCACCAAATGACTGCAATTCAAGATTTCTCCCGTACGTCGAACTTGACTCTGGTAAATTACCATACGGAACTTGGAAATTTGCGTTTGTTCCAAAAAACGACCTGTTGTGTTGGTTGCGGAGACCTATGTAGGGATTATTGACTGACCTTATATCGACATTTGGTGGATATGACGTGGTGCAAAAAGTATTACATTGTTGCTGTGCTGCCCCAGGAAAACCTGACGGGAAGCTGGGCTGTCCCCACTGTACGGCTCGACGGTCTTGCGAATTCCATGTTTGGTTGTACGGTATTAAATATGTTTGTACTGGTGGTAAACGCGATGTTGGTTGAGTCATAAACCTGTTGCTGATAGTACTGGACATAAACACGTTATCATTTGGTGCACATGCTTGAGCAGCTGGGTTGGGAGCAAAATTATCCATGGCTTACTTCTGTTGACCGTTCAAGAAACATTTATGACGCCTATTGCGACACTCACACGTGCTGTGGCTGTCTTGTAATTTGTAATTCGTGTGAAAAATTTCCTCCAATCCCACAAAGACAAAATATAATTACCCTAATTTGCATATTTAGAACACAAGAAAGATGTGCGCGAGACGACAAATATTTGAGAGTGACAAGTGAGGGGAGATAATTTATGCAGATTTGTTATTTTCGTGCACCTGTTTCGATCGGACGAACCAAACACAATCAGCTTTCTACAGAATGAATGAAGTCCATTGTCGACTAATTATAAAGGTCATAAGGTCGTTTTATAACAACTTCGAAGTTTATTTTCAAATTAACGCAAAATGTCGCATTTACAAAAACAAACGCACACAGAAACAACTACTTTTTTGAGTAATTAGTTGAAAGATAATGTAGTTGACATTTGCAGGGAAAACCAGCTTGCAGTGACTTGCAACTTTTAATGAAGATCAAAAACGAGTGTACAGTCATGGTTGATTAAAATTCAATCAGAATTAATTCAAATGTAATTGTTGAAGCGTATTCATGAAAAATTTAATTAAATCGAACGATCCAAATCATTCTGTTGCACAAGCTATATTTAATAAAAATAAGAACACCATTAATTAAATTCTACATTAATTGAATGGAAAAAAATTATTACCTGAGTTCAAAGGTCATGCGTTCGAAGTGTAAGTCATATTGGAATTGGCACCGCCACCAGCTGGCCTTTATTTGGCGTAGTCTTCCCGATTTTCTATAAATGATATGGTACTATTCGATGGAGTGCCACACTTTTCGATCGTCGCAGTAGCAAATTCGCTGTTTTTCAAGTCAAATAAATTGCGCGAAAGGAATAACTCGTCTGGGGAAAACGAGATAAATAACTCAAATTAATGACAAAAGGGTAATCGCTTTGAATAAAAATGCAAAAATTGAAAATTCTGAAATCTTTAATACTCGAAAGTGGAACGTGTATGTTTTCCTTTTACTGAACGATGGCAAAATAAAAATAATGTTTGTTTCCGATAACATGACTTCACGAAATACGGTAGGTAGGTAGGAATTGTATTTATTTATTTATTTATTTATTTATTTATTTATTTATTTATTTATTTATTTATTTAGTTATTGATTGATTGATTGATTGATTGATTGATTGATTGATTGATTGATTGATTGATTGATTTATTCATTCATTTATTTATTTATTTATTTATTTATTTATTTATTTATTCATTCATTCATTCATTCATTCATTCATTCATTCATTCATTCATTCATTCATTCATTCATTCATTCATTCATTTATTTACAGACTATACTGTTTGAATTCAACTTACACTCTTAAAAGACATGGAATGTGATTTTAAAGAAAAATTGACCAAAGCTACTAAGAAAATGTACAGGGATATAGAAGTAAATAGTCACCATTTCACCTTTTGAATGTGAAAAAATGTTGAAATTTACATGGCAGTAAAACAAAATATCGAGAAAGCACAAGGCGAAATGAAAGAGAGTTAAGATAAAAAAAAAAGCTTCGCGGAAAGTATTTGAAGCCAGAGAAAATGTATATTTACATAATCCAGCTATTCTGCCTGGCCGCAGTATCTGATACGGCGATATATTTTCACCACATTCACTTGTGAGCTAATATTCTATTCCAGGATGATAATATTCTATTTCGGGATAATCATAATACAAACTGATGGCATTATTAGGTATTTACGAATATCAAAAAATACCTTCACCGGTGATTGCATCGGAAAATACTAAATTAATGTATCAGAAATACGTACCGTCACCGGTAATTGCATCGGAAAATACTACTGTAACATTGACCGTGTGGTGGCACTGTTACACCAAGATGCAAGCCAGGATAATGACCATACTCTTGTTGCATACTACAAAATATCACGTGATACACCTGACTGTACTCCAGAATCCATCACTGAGTATTTACATGCCGTCTTACCTTGCGATATAATACCAACGGTTGTATGTGTCGATGAATTCCCAAAACACCCCAATGGTAAGTTAAACCTATCCTGGTATATTGAACTGTGCTACAATCATCAAAAATGTTTTACTTATACGTTTGAATGACTAGTTGGTTGTTTGTTTGTTTGGTTGGTTGGTTGGTTAGTAAGTCGACTGGCTGGCTGGCTTGTTTGTTTGTTGGTTGGTGGTTCGTTAGTAAGTCGGCTGGCTGGTTTGCTTGCCGATTGGTCGGTTGGTTGGTTGGTTGGTTGGTTCTTTGTTTACTTAGTTAATTTGATTTTTTGATATAAGCAAATTTGACTGCCATATTTGTTGTTAAAATCAATATTTACTGCATAACTCTAAAACTGTAATATTACTAATAATAATAAATACCAATAATGAGACATTTAACAGGTATCAGTGGTCGAAATTATTCATGAGCAATACGTACAGAAACATGTTAAAATAATGATCACCGTACATTGAGGCGCTGATTTTTGGGTAATAATAATAATCTATATTGACACTGGATAGTTCTTTGAGTATATAAACACTTGTCTCCCAAGAAGTCCAGTGAGGGCCATCCCTCATGGGTCCAGTGTTAATACAGGAGGAAACTGGAGTACCAGGGGCAAACCTGTGCTGTTCGGTAGAGTCAAACTGAACGACGTGTACTTACATCGTGGTAAATTCCGGGGTAAATTTAATCAAACCCTGAATGGGTTCGATCCACGACTGCAGTGGTAAGGGGCAAGTGGTTTAACCACCCGGCCACCGACAACACACGCCGGGGCACAATGTGACATATAATTCAATGCGATGGTCTCCGGACCTACGACCTGCAAAAGTGAGTTGACACTTTAGAAGCGATCGTTATTGAACGGTTAAACACATCCCAGTGAAAGCGGGGCGGACTCAAAATCAATTTGATTCAATTCATCATGTATACAGCTACAAAAAATACTCTTAGCCACAGGTGATGCAACACTGTTTATGGTGTACGATATTACGAGTAAGTTATTGTGTACCTAACAAAACGTGTTTTAAAAAACACATTCCATTTGTAGCTATTGCTGCGCCAACGTTGTGACCTTGCGCATGCGCAACCGAAGAACCCTGGGTCCAACCTTCAAAGATACAATTTCTTCTTCTAACAATTTCTAGTAATTCATGTCACCAAACAGTACAGTACAAGTCACATACAGAAACGTACGTAAGTCCAACATTTTACTAAATTTTACAGTAGGGATACAGATCAAGACAATATGGAGGGGAGGGGAGGGGCACAATTGTGACGGATAATTGAATGCTAAGGTCTCTGGAGCTACGGCCTGCAAATTTAAAGGCGAGGTGACACTTTAGAAACGATTGGTATTTCAACGGGTTAAACACATCCCAACGAAAGGGACTATATACACAATTTTCACATCTGCCAGTATTGAAATATTGGCAATTTGACTTTCTTCTAACAGTCGTATCAAAGTGTATAGCCTTCATTGTCCAAAACGGTCTGTGAATTGAATATAAAGTAACATGCAGGTTTGAATTTCATTATGAGCCCTACTTTGGATAATACGTACATTAGTCACGTAATGTGCTTTGCATGAAACATATATACTCCCAAAGTAATCCAAAGTACCATTTTGATCAAACAAGATAAATCCAAAACATTGACACTTGTCGTGCCTTGATCATGTCAAAGTTTACGTAAAGTCATGACCTCTTTGGATAGGACACAGTCTGTAACTCTATGGTTTACTAATGATTTACTAAGACATGTTGAGTGTGATATAAACTCATGGTTTGACAGTATTTAAGGGGTACCTCGCAAATCACCATTTCCAAATTAAAATAAGGTATTCTTCTGTATACTTAAACAACAACGGCGTTGTTTTGTTGTTTAATTCTTGGGACATGACGTCATGACGTTTTACACACAAAGGTATATACATTTCAGAGAGAGAGAGAGAGAGAGAGAGAGAGAGAGAGAGAGAGAGAGAGAGAGAGAGAGAGAGAGAGAGAGAGAGAGAGAGAGAGAGAGAGAGAGAGAGAGAGAGAGAGAGATGATAAGTATTGCTGTTCTTGTAGAGTGCAGTAGAAATAGGCTTCAGCTGAAACATTTACCAAAAGAACATAACTGATACATATCTGCATGAGTCTATGTGTAAACGTAGCCGGTTTACGGCGTTAGTTGTACTTCACTATTAAATCTCATATACGAGACACAGCAGAAGAAAGTAAGCAGCGCAAAAATCAGAACAGATACAATTGTTGCTTGTATCCGTCTCTTGCAGAGTGGATTTATATACATTGTAATACAATTGTCAACATGGTTTAGTCTGCACGTCGTGTATAATCATGATATGATGCATGATTTTGTTTTGTCTGTCAAAAATTATGACCGTTACGCACACTGTCTTTCATGTAGTCCAATGTTTAGTACAACACACTCTGCAATAGTCTGTAAGGTACGCCGTGACGGTGCGCCCTCAAACATCGGCCAACCCCTAACACGTCTGAGGAGGCCGGTGAGGGCGAAACGTCACGACGTATCTTACAGTCTAACTCTGCAAGAGACAAACACTTGTCCAAGCAACAATTGTATCCATTCTGACTTTTGCTCCTGCCCAGCTTACTTTCTTCTGCTGTGTAGTAATGGAGTAACTCTAACGCTGCACAACAGCAGGCTAGACTGTGTGTGGCACCTCATTTATTTATGTTGCTTTTGGAGTAATCTGAGTCTGGGTGGGTGTAAAAAATCTCCCACAAGTGAAACTCCAAAGTAACCCCTGTCTTTGTTGTAATCACGTCTTTCACATTGCAACTAAACCATTGGTTATAGGGGCACAAGGTGATTTTTACACGTTTTTTTAGGCGATATCCATGCTGCGTATTTAAGTCACTTGTAGTATTCTACTTACTGAAGTATACGTAAATATCACATCCATTTGAACTCAAACCTGGTATGTAAGGTATATAAACGATCCGATGACGTAATTTATTATAATTATGTATCAAAAATGTCGACGACCCCATACTATAGGCAATCAACTATTCTAACAAAGCCAGGAGACAATTCCAATGTTACAGAAGACATGCATTGACATTAATATTATACTAGAGTAGTTTATGTAAGTATTTTCAGTTGAGTAAAAGGTTTATAAACTCAGTTTATGCCACAGTTTTGTTAGATGCAATGACTTACTTCTCGATATTGTACATCCTGATTATTGAATATCTATTAATGAACTTTGTGTAGCTTTAAACACACAAAAAAACCGGTAAGAAAACCTAATGAATTTGTATTTTATGATATAGACCCTAAAGCAAATGCCTCTATCGACCAAAACACGTTTAATTTGCACACAAAACGTATGGTCATTCACGAGAAATACTATGTGCAATCACGACAGTGTACAGCCTAGCTAGCCTCGATGTGGAATATTTAATTAGTTTTACCATCTATCGGTATCCAAGTAGCAGAAAATTTTTAACAGTTTCTTTCGATGCACTTTGCACGTCAAAATTATCGAAGTCTGACATCGGTGTGATGTTTACAGAACAAAATGATCATTTACTATATTTGAATATGTCGTCCTCAAACTAACCTAGATACTTAGTAATACACTATGCACTTGGTAGTTCGCTACGTTGTGCTACAACACTGTTTGAAATCGTTTTCATTAAGTAGAATACCGTAGGTAGTTCTTGATATGAATAAAATGTTACCTAGATAATGATTTTAGTACTTCGATACATTTTCTTTATTCTCTCAAGGATAACGTGTAAGAAATATCACATAATGAGTATCATACGAGGTTCAAAGGTTCCCTCACCCTACGGTCTACCGGCTCTAACTATTCATGGTGTTTTAGAACACCTGGTGAAGGATAGCGAATCAGCCAGTCAGAAAACAGCTGTGATATACGAAGGAAAGAAGACTACATTTGATGTTTTCAATCGGCAAGCCAATGCCCTGGCTCGTGTCATCAAAGATCGACTGAAGATATCCAACCAGGGTGACCATGGACCGGTGTGTATTGGTTTACACCTTGACCCCAGTGATACCGTCCTAAAACTGGTATTTGCAGTTCTTAAACTCGGCGCTGCTTACCTACCGCTTGATCCGGCTTATCCTTTCAAACACCTTCGTTATACAATTTCAAACTCTACTCCGTGTTGCGTGGTCACTGCAAATACATGTAGTACAGGACAGGTTACAGAAATGATATCCAACCTTTGTGAAACAGAGAAACCCGTCATATTATTACTCAGTGATTTGCTGGCAAGTATGACATATTTTCAAGACGATGATCTCAATCTCTCGGATCGGTTGACTGACAGTCGTGTTAATTCAAGTAGTCTTGCTTGTACACTCTACACGTCAGGATCAACAGGAGTACCAAAGGGTGTGTTATTCCCTCATAGAGCAATCCTTCATCGGGCAAGTGCACTTTGGAATATTTTTCCCATGACGGAATCCGACATTTCTTGTTGGAAATTTTCACTGTGTTTTGCGGACTGTCTTACCGAGATATTTGGATCTCTGCTGCGAGGACTCGCTGTTGTCGTTGCACCAGCTAATTCTCAAAACCCCGAGAAAGTGATTGATATTTTCAATGACAACCAGGTAACTTGGACCATTCTTGTGCCAACACAATTACACAATATGTTGACAGTGCTGAAGAAACAACCGGACAAAGAAATGCTTCGTTCTGTTAAGATGCTCTTTTGTGGTGGTGAAGACATGAGTCCTCATCTCGCTGAAACTTGTTTATCTTTATTGCCGAACAGTCAACTTGTTAATGTTTGGGGCATGACGGAGACGACGGGAGATGTAACTGTCTACAACGTAGAGCAGACAGACTGCCAAACACCCCGTGAAGCACAAATCAGTATTGGTCAACCACTACAGAACACCAACATATATCTCCTAGATGACAACATGATACCAGTACCAATTGGTGAAATAGGAATCTGCTATGTGAGTGGCCCAAACATTGTTGACGGATATTTGGTTCCGGAGAAGTTAGAAAATACTCCGCATGGGACTAAACAAAAAGACAAATTCAAACCCAATCCCTTTGAGACAGACCCCGACCATCAGATACTCTATAACTCCGGAGATTACATGAGATTGGTGCGTGACAAGACAACTAATAAACTACAGTTGATGTTTGAAGGACGACGTGACACTTTGGTCAAATATCACGGATTCCGAATTGACTTGAGTGAAATAGAAAGTGCTATGAGTGACATCCCTTATTTTGAACGCGTGGTGGTGCGCTGTCACGTTCAACACGAAGAGAAGCATTTGGTTGCATACTACAAGGTGGGCGATAATCCTGACTGCACATCGGAGTCCATCACGAAGTATTTACGTTCTGTCTTACCAGACTACATGATACCAAGTGTAGTATGTGTTGATGATTTCCCAACATTACCAAATTGTAAGTATACGCCTTGAGTTCAATAGTTCATTATTTGATTAACTGACTGACTGACTGACTGACTGACTGACTGACTGACTGACTGACCGACCGACCGACCGACCGACCGACCGACCGACCGACCGACCGACCGATCGCGACCGATCGATCGATCGATCGATCAGTCAGTCATGATCAGTCAGTCAGTCAGTCAGTCAGTCAGTCAGTAAATCAATCAATCAATCGGTCGACTGGCTTGCATATTGATTGGCTGGCTGGCTGTCTAGCTGGTTGGTTGGTTGGTTGGTTGGTTGGTTGGTTGGTTGGTTGACTGACTGACTGACTGACTGACTGACTGACTGACTGACTTACTGATTGATTGATTGATTGATTAATTGATTGATTGATTGATTGATTGATTGATTGATTGATTGATTGATTGATTGATTGATTGATTGATTGATTGATTGATTGATTGATTGATTGATGGGTCGATCGATCGATTATTAAAAGTTATTCGTAATCACCGACGTTCAATTAGCAAAGTCAAAACTCTTCAATTCTACAATAGTGAAAGTAAGATAATGGTGTGTTTAACAGGACGGACACTTGATCAAAGAAATGATGAAAGTGTGTATCGTCGTGTTATACACACATTAAGTTCATGCATACGATTTTACTATATTAGGGACTGTACTGATAACAATATGTCCTATTATTCTCCACAGTCCTAGCAGATTCTACAATTTTGACAACCATTTTAACTTCCGTCTTCATAACCTGTAGGAAAGACAAATAACATTGCCCTATATGATACATTTAAGGAAAACATCGGAAGAAAAGACTACGATGCAGGACAAAACTAACCGTAATTACGTGTTATCCGTTATAAGTGTGAAGCCAAATCTTGAGCCCAGAGTCGACCAGAATGGACATGATGCAAAACACACACACACACACACACACACACACACACACACACACACACACACACACACACACACACACACACACATACACACACACACACACACACACATCAAGACAGAACCAATGAGGCATAGTTGTAATTTTTATATTCCAGGTAGTAATGAAGTAGTAAGTGGGGGTTGTCTATACTTTGTATGGCTATAACAATGGCGTAGGAAGTGGGATTGTGTGTAATAGGTATGGCGATAGTAATGAAGTAATAAATGGGGATTGTCTATACTCTGTATGGACATAGCTAATGAGACAGTGAGTGGGCGTTGTCTATACTTAGTATGGACATAGTAATGAAGGTTTAAATGGGGGTTGTTCTATACTTTGTAAGGAAATACTAATGGAATGGTAAGCAGAGGTTGTTCATACTTTGGAAGGGACGACTAGTAGAATGTTTACCATCTCAATTATTAGAAGTGTAGACAACCATCTCACCTATTACTCCATTATGGCCATACAAAGTATACACATATTTGTGTCGATGAGTGTTCTAATGATGAGGATTATTTATATGTTGATAAAAAATGTTGCTCTAACGGTTGTGGGCATGTCTGCTCTAAACCAGGTGAGTATTACGGACCTGTTCAAGGCTCATTGGTTTATGTTTAAATTGCTGTTAAAAGAACAAAAACAATTCTTCGTGTATGGAGACTGTCACTTTAACGCCATTTTTGGTATGTAAATACACTCACATCGAAAACATTAAAGTTATAAAGTATACCGAGGCAAAGTTTTAGTCACACAAGCATGGTAAAAGCTGTTAAATATTCGAACCGAGGGTTGACAATAGGGACTGGGGTATGATGTTATCTGTTTAGCATCATAGCTCAATTCCGGGTGAGAGGCCAACCAGCCACTTCTAGATATTATTACTGCACTGTACTGTGCAGTGTTGTGCCTTGCCACGCCGTGCAATGCCGTAACGCACTGCACAACACTTCAATGTACTGTAAATATAAAGTGAGATAAACACTGGTGAATTTGGCTGAGAAGACGCCTGTTATTAATGGCACTCAGAAGTTAGGTACTCATTACAGAACTGAGGTTACTGTTTAGAGAGAGATTAGAGACTCCCAGCTTTTTTGTTTCCCGAGAATGCCACACTCCAATGAAGCTCAGCAGATCTCTTCTCAGCCAGGTTTACCATAACATTTTAGAAGCTGCATGATGCATAATTGGTGAAAATGACTTCTTGGGTCCCTACACATAATGTAGCCTAGACTTTAAGATACGTCGTGACGTTTCGCCCTCACCGGCCTCGTGTTAGGGGTTGCCTGATATTTGAGGGCGCCGCGTCACGGCGTACCTTACAGACTAAATGTAGCCAAGATGAAAAATCAGCCTAATACATGTTTTTTGGAGTCCCCTTTAATTAAAATTGAAGTCCTAGAAATGATGATGGATCCATCCTATGTTTCCATTTGTATTCACATACTACATCACACTCAATAAAAGACAACAGAAGTTATTTCAAATTGATTCAAATTTAATTTACCATTTACTATTTGGAAATCAAGTAACCTGATATTCCTGTATGGGGAAACTCCAGAACTCTGTTACTGCATGGAAACCCAACATTTTGAAGGGACTGTGAATACTACATTGTGTGGAATTGTACTTTACATTCAGTGCCAACAGTGTTTTCCAAAGTCTATGCTTTGATACAAGACAAAAAAGACTTTAAACAGCGCAACATGGCGAGTAGTTATGTTTTGGCACAACCAGCCATCAATAATTTTCAAGTGCACTCATAAGTTGATAGATTTAAGGATAATTTTTTGTACAAGCCATTTCATTGTATAAAGTGTTGTATTTTTTTTTATGTATGTTCTCGTTTTTTCTCGTCGTGGCAGAGAATGTCCCTGGGACATCTGATCCGGAGACTTCCTCCGGGGCCACTTTCAGTCCGGAGCACGTACTAATAAAAAGTTGTTTGGTTCTGGTTACCCTACCCCACCTAGTTTTTCACGCCGACCCTAAACTTTTCTGTATGTACTCGAGAAAAAAAATCGCGAAGTACGTATATCATTTACATCCGATACTTTCCCTGAAGATGTCGTAGAGGGCATCGTTGTCCGTCTTTCCTGAAGGGAAATTAAGAAGTCTTAAGGAAAAAGAAAAGGTATCTCGCAAGATATATAGTGGATGCGGAAACTTAAAAAGACAATATAAAACTGTTCTTCCAATCTGTAATGGCTGTAAATCTGATGAGAAGAAACCAATAACACAGAGACCATATGGAAAACAAGGGAAAACATAACTACCTGAACTGGACACTCACGTATAAAAAAAAAATAAACTAAACAATCTACACACTCCCCCTATTCTAAAATTGAATGTAATCGGAACAACTTTTTTTTTACGCCTAATGAATAATATCGACCAAAGATACTTGTTAAATGTCTCATTATTGTTAGTTTCAGAGAATACATTGTGGTTTTCTGTTGTCCATACATAATGTGGTTTATAAGATACGTCATAATTATTGAATGTCTTAATAACTAAGATGATATCATTTGAAAACTATTTATTGGAAATCGTTTTATTAACAAGAGAAATTAAACACTTCCCTTTCTACCTCTATATTTAATATTGTTTTTCACACTAGGCTAACATTGCTATAAATGAAGTGATCAAACAGGTGAAAGTAATTTGTAGCAACATACCTTTTTGGAAAAAACCCACAAGAATTCATTTACCTTACAAATTAGCAAAACAACAACAACAACAACAACAACAACAACAACAACAACAACACAGCAAGAACACTCTTTCTGTCGGTTGGATTGAGGACAAGAGGTAATGAAATCTGTAACTATAATTTGGTAGATTTTCAAAAGAATTCATTGTAAAAAATTGCGTATCCTGAAAAAAATGGGGAATTATCGTCTATATATGAAAATATTCGTCAATTTGCATTGAAAGTCAGAGAAGTAACATCCAAGAGAAGCAACGGAAAGGATAATTTTCCTCATGTCACAGTATACGTATATCATTTACATCCGATACTCTTCCTGAAGATGTCGTAGAGGGCATTGTTGTCCGTCTTTCCTGAAGGGAAATAAAGAAGTCTTAGAGAAAAAGAAAACTTAACTGGTATAGGTAGTGTTAAATACAATGTAATTACACACATTAGCATGTTACATTAGACCCTGATTTCAAATGTAGAACATAAAACAAGTCTTCGTAGAAGCCACCTACCCGAAATACATTACTTTACTTCTATGTGACTGAATGGCGACATGGTTTAAACGAATTATGTGGCAACAAATAAATACTTCAAAGTGTCTGATATTACGGGAAATTGCTGAATTTCGATAATTGAACCTGAAGATCAGAGTCAAGGCCAAAGGTCAATATCCCAAAAGACAATTTAACCGTGGCTATATATGGAGGCAGACACTTGGATGTCTGCAGGTCAAGGTAAAGGTCAGTGGGCCCTCACACGAGAAGCTTGTGCATGTGATCATATGGGGTAGCCACTAGATAGAGTCTCCATATTGAATGTTTTGAGTTGTGCAGTAATATAGTGATTTTTTACAACAAATATGGCTGCCATTTAGTACAAATTACATGACCACCAAAAAATAAAGCCCGTGTATAGTTCTGGTCAGTATGAAAACACTACAATGTATCTGTGATCGGCAGGAAGTGGCTTGAGTTTGATAACTGACCCTGAAGGCCAAGGTCAAGGTCAAAGGTAGCTTGCATCTGATGATATGGGGCAGAAACTTGAATGGAGTGTCTGTGTATTACAGTTTTTGAGTTATGCAGTAAATAACGATTTTTAACTACAAATATGACTGATATCCAATAAAAGTGATATGAGCCTCAAACGTAAAGCTTGTGTATAGTTTTTTCCTTTAATATTGCCTTTAAAATAAACCGATTTAAAAGAAATTGGTTATATCATGAATACTACAATGTGTCTGTGATAAGCAGGAATTGGCTTGATTTTGATAACTGATGCTGAAGGTCAAAGGTCAAGGCCTCCAAAGATATCTTGCATCTGATAATATGGTTGAGACACTTAAATTGAGTGTCTGTGTATCACAGTAATGTTTTAGAGATGTAGAAAATATTGATTTTTAACAACAAATATGGCCGCCATACAGTTAAATTTGCTTATATCAAAAATTAACTAAGTAAACAAAGAACCAACAGACCAACCGACTGACCAACCAACCAGCAAGCAAACCAGCTAGCCGACTTACTAACGAACAGCCAACCAACAAGCAAACCAGCCAGCCAATCTAACTAACTAACCAACTAACAAACCAACCAACCAACCAACCAACCAACTAGTCATTCAAACTTATAAATAAAAACATTTGTGATGATTCTACCACAGTTCAATATACCAGGATAGGTTTAACTTACCATTGGGATGTTTTGGGAATTCATCGAGCCATACAACCCTTAGTATTACATGGCAAGGCAAGACGGCATGTAAATACTCGGTGATGGATTCTGGAGTACAGTCAGGTGTATCACGTGACGTTTTGTAGTATGCAACAAGAGTATGGTCATTATCCTGGCTTGCATCTTGGTGTAACAGTGCCACCACACGGTCAATGTACGGTAAGTCACACAAAGCACTCTCTATTTCATACAAGTCACTTCGGAATCCGTGATATTTGTTAATATCTTGTTGTCGTCCTTCAAACACCAACTGTAGTTTATTAGTGGTCTCATGGAGAATCAATCTCATGTAATCTCCAGAGTTATACAAGGTTCGATGGTCCGGGTCTGTCTCAAAGGGATTGGGTATGAACTTGTCCATCTGTTTTGTTCCATTTGGAGTGTTTTCTAACTTCTCTCGTTCCAAATACCCATCAACAATGCTTGGGCCACTCACGTAACATAGCCCTATTTCACCAATAGGTACTGGTAACATGTTGTCATTTAGAAGATAGATATTGGTGTTCTGCAAGGGCTGACCGATGAAGACTTCTGAATGATCATTTCCTATGTTATAGATTGTGGCATCTGCAATGGTTTCTGTCATACCCCAGACATTGGCCAATCGACTGTGTGGCAGTAAAGCATAAAATGTCTTTGCAAGTTGAGGCTTGACTTTCTCCCCACCACAAAAAATATTTTCATAGATTGTAGCATTTGCGACCTTTGTTCCCCTGGGCTTTCCTTCAACACCGTCAACATTTCATGTAATGTTGTTGGGAAGAGCGTGATCCATGTTACTTTCTTGTCATTTAATGTGGCGATCATTTTAGCCAAATTATCAGCTGTGACGGCTGGTGGAATAGCGACTATGAGTCCACGTAACAGTGATCCAAATATTTCTGTTATAGAGTCTACATCACATGGAGACGATTTCCAACAGGAGACATCGGAATCAGTACTTGGAAAAGAACTCCATAGTGCACTCACTCGATGGAGGATGGATCGATGAGGGATAAGCACACCCTTGGGGAGACCAGTTGATCCAGACGTATATAGGACACAGGCAAGCGTACTGAAGTCAATACAGCCACTGATTATTTGTTCTGATTCCTCCAGATCACTGTCAGGAAAGGCTTTCATGCTTGCCATCAAATCATCTACTGGTAATACCACTGGTTTGTCTTCATCTGGGATGTCCGACATCATCTCAATAAATCGACCATCTTTATTTGGAGTAATCACACAACATGGACTGGAGTCGGTTATTGTATACTGTAGACGTTTGACAGGATACTTTGGGTCGAGGGGAAGGTACGCTGCACCGAGTTTAAGTACAGCCACCACCAGTTTCACAACGATTTCACTGGGGTCAAAGTGTAAACCAATACACACCGGTGCATGATCCCCTTGATTGGATATCTTCAGTCGATCTTTGATAACACGAGCCAAGGCATTGGCATGGCGGTTGCATTCACCGTATGTAGTTTCCTTATCGTCATATAATATAGCTGTCTTTTGATTGGCTGATTCATCAGACATTACCAGGTGTTCCAGAACCCCGTGAACGGTGTTTGCTGGTAGTCCATAGGGTGGTGGTAACTTTGGGCCACGTATGATACTCATAGTTCCAAGTGTTTTGGCTTGATTATTTAAGATGTATGCTGTGGAAGAATAAAGATCAAATTGGAATTTGATATGTGTATTCCTTTGATGAATTAAAATCACGGGAAATTTCTAAAATTGAAATAAAGTGAAATAAAAAAGTACACCGGACAAAATAAATGGAGAATACGATCCGTTCTTACACAAATAAATTCAGTAATACCTGGCTTGGGCATGATGTCTGTGAACTTTTGTACCCCCGGCTGGGCATGAAACCCCAAAGTGCAGATGAACGGATACATCTAAGGGAGCCGTCATTATTTACGGTTTTTTTGGGGGGTCAGAGGATTTGAAAATTGGAGTTGGTCAGGGGAGGGGGGGGGGGGGGCTACCGAAAAATGAGGGAGAGGTCGGGGGGTTACACAAAAATCTGTTTCGAAAAACCTGGATTATACCAGGATTATTTAACCTGTTACATAAAATGTAACTTTATTAACATTTTAAAACAAATAAAAACATTACAGCTTTTAGTTTTCCTAAATATTTGTTTATGTACTACATGTACAATGTGGAGTTGTGTGTGAAGTAGAAACTAAATTATATAACAGTAATATCTTTAAAAAAATATGTGAGTAATATGTAACTACTAGTATAAACTTTGAATCAATTATTTGTCAGGTTGTCACCCAGTTTGTAAATATGTACCGAAGTCATTATAATTTGACAGGTGTCACTGTAACACTAGCTTGCCATCACTAGTTTGTTTCAGCTTAGAAGTGTCTCTGCTTTTGTATTAAATAAGGTAAAAATTCTGATTGCAAATATATCAATGGAAAGTCTCGACCTAGTAAAACACATTGCAAAAAAAAACTGTCTTACAGTCTCGTAAATTTACCTGATTATTTCACTCTTTGGATAATTGACTACTAAAAGCAAAGCTATGCATTGTGCAGACAGTTGACCATTCCAACAAACTTTGGGTAATTTGGCTTACTTTAATATCACACATTATTGTGATCGTTACCCTTACTCTCACAACACTTGCCTTGTTTCTGGTGAGTCTAAATTATCTAAATTACAAAAAAGTGAGACTGGATTTGTTGTTGCTTATCTGTCTTATCTGTGGCAAAACTTTATCAGCACACTATTGTTGTGATGAAGATGATGTTGTAAAAAGAGAAAAAGAGACCTTAACAGTGAGAGTGAGGAAAGTGACTGTGTCAGTCAGACTGAATCAGTTGTTGTGACAAGGGGGGTGGGGGGTGGGGGTGGGGTAGAAGAACTGGCTCATGGTGGAATGCTCTTAATAAGTATTCTTACTGAAATGAAGTTGTTTTGTAAGTACCCCAATAATCATTAATAATACAATTGTAGCAAATAAGATAATATAATTTCCTCTCTTTAATACCCACCACTTCATGTATATAATGGAAACAATTTCTAAAGTCAGGTGGGGGTCATAGTTCTTTTTCCCTGCAGGATGGGGGGGGGGGGCGATGAATTTTCACTTCTTATCAACCAATTCC